>NW_028292572.1:5840371-5907421 GCF_029948245.1 Actinia tenebrosa | reverse complement strand
AACTTTTTCATTTTATTCGCCTTTTTCAATGGGCAATGTATTTTGAATGTAAAACTGACATACCGTATTTTGGCAAGCTTAAACATATTAATAATTGTGAAAAATCATTTTGTGCTCTTTGCAGGTTTTTTTCCTATGTGAAAACAGAAATTTTCTTCGGCACATTTTCGGTGCAAATAGTTGTTCTGATTCTGTGTGAAACAACTACTGGTTGTTCGTATCGTCTTCTTAATTACTTTAACCTTAAACTTTATTTACTATAGAAACCCTACGATAAAATGCTGTTTTTGGCTGTCTTCACTGTAGGTTTTTCGCTATTTTCATCGCATTTTTTATTTGCGGTTTCCTTCCCCATGGCGTCTTCGCTGTTTTTAGCTTGTTCGTATACTGAAAATCATCCTGGTTTGATCTTTTTTCGATGTTCTGTTACATCTTCCATGAAGAGCACATGATACTTTAATCATTTCAACTTTTTACTGATTTTGAAGGTATTTGCCAATCATGGTGTGGAAGTAGTGAAATATGGCGCTTTTCGTGTCCTTAAACGAGCCGTTAAAGGAAAGCATGATTATCGCGCGGGCATGTTAACGAGTTAAAAATAGCATCAATGATTCTAAAAATAGCATCAAAGTGTGCACATGATGGGGAACGGGGATTCTCTTGGTTTTATATATTTGTTGCAATGGCGGACATGTTTTATTTCACGCTGGTTTTATCATTGAAAACTCAGTTTTGCAGCTAGCGACGTCATTTTTACTTTAGTACTTCAGATTAACTGGAAAGGATAAGAGCAGATACAGCGTCTTACAGCGACCCAGTTTGAACTGCAGGACCGAAAATTCACGATTCCCAAAACTGGGACAAAGTCCCCCCTCCCTTGATCAATATCTTTTTTAATCATATCCTTTTTGTAATCACCACCAAATCCTGCAATGTGATTGATTCAAAGGAGTGCGATTAATTCCCAAATTGCATCCTTAGGAACTCTTAATCGCATCCTTTTGAGCTCTTAATCGCATCCTTTTGAAAGAACCAATCACAGAACAGAATTCTTATATTCAGCCAATCAGAGAAGAGAATGATTAGCATTATTTATGAATATTCAATGATTTGCTGATAAATCGTTTATTTTATACCAGGAAAAACCTGATTGATTTACTTCTTCTTCTACATTAAATTGATTATTCTGCACCCTTTATTGTGTCTTTTCCTTGTGTATGATTACAAAAAGGATATGATTAAGTGGTAATTGAACTTCGTGTCGTGCAATTTTGTAATCACTCGTATGATTTTGGTTCAAATTGCACTCCACTCAGTTCAATTACCATCATTAATAACATGACCATCAAAAATCCTCGATTCTGATTGGTTGGCTACTCGGTAATTTTTCCCAAATCACAGTGCAAAAACGTGAAATCACAGTGAAAAAAAAAATCTATTTACAATAAAATTAATGTCTTTCATTATCATTATTAGTAGTAGTATTTTTAACTTCAAAAAAACGAATTAAGGAAAGTTCGCTTCATCATACGAACGCACGCCATGAAATGAGAATTTGTATTTGACCTAAAAAAAATTGATGGTCATATTATTAAAAGAAAATCAAATGGTTTCTCCTGCAATTTGAAAAAATCAGCACTCGCGAAGCACAAAAATTAAGAAAAATTGCATTCGCCTCGGAAGGCTCATGGAATTTAACATCCTAATTTTTCAAGCTTCATTCGTGCTAATTGCACCCACGCCAACGACAACTCAATAACTACGACTGAGAAGCAGCAGATTAAAATGTCAAGACGAATAAAATTAAGTTGTATTCTGAAACTTCTTGGTAAAGAAGTACTATAGGGTGGACTGGTATACGTTAGGTGAGCAAAGATACCGACTAGATATATTCTTAAAACTCAAACAAACAGTGTAAATCTTAATATTACAGTGATTCGAATTTACCATAACTTACAGACTTTCCGATTGGAAATTTCAAAGTTTATATAACTTGTAAAGTTGGACGTGACTAGACCGCAATTCATTTTGCGAGGATTTGAAAATAATTGATTAAGACTCGAATCAATTGAAAGAAATACTGAGTTAATAGAATCGATCTGTGTGCTTTTCCCTCGTTTGATTGATATGTCTGTTTGCCTGTGAGTGCTTCGCAGCGTAAGAGCTCGCAATAAAGCGCAGTGTCGAAAAGATTGATTCATGGTCAATTTTAAGACCTGGTGCTAAAGAAGAAAAACTATATTGGATGGAAGTTCGCCGCGCCAGTCTAATCACGAGGTTAGTCTTAAAGACATAGTCATCTGGCAAGCCAATTTTTGTCAAATTTCTTTAATTTGAAAAAAATATTGATTTTGTTTTATTGTTTTCATCTTAGCAAACAATATAACCACAAATGCTATCTTCGATGACATTTTTATATTTGCCCTTCGCAAACCCGTTATACTAGACGTGATTATAGATGTGAAGACTTTAAACAATTGAAGCAGTATTGTATGCCGTTGTCAATGTAACTTAGAACGATTTATAGTGATAAATGTAAAATGTAACCATTAGTTCACAATATTTCAGCTACCTATTTATCTTTAATTTCCTTCCCAAACCCTGCAGTTTCAATGGTGTTTATTTGCGAAGTTAAATATAATATTCTATCTACAATATTGGAGTCAATTGAAGTCTTTTTGCGACATTCAATTTTGTATTTACACACGGGATTTTGTAAGCCACAGTTCAAACACGTTTATGTACTTTTTACTTCAATTTATAATTATTCGTCAAAACTGTCTTTCTTTCTTTTATGAAATTTCAAGAGATTTCAATGTACGTTTTGCTCACTCCAGGTTACTTAAGAAACGGCCTAGCGGAAACTTGAAGGCTTTTATTAAAGTGAGCCATATTTTAAGAGAATTTAGTTTTCATTGTTATTGCTTTTGTGTCTGGTGTCATCCATTCATAATACGTGAACTTTTCAATACTTTTTAAATTACCAATAGAGATACGACTTAGTTACAGCTGCTGCAGCCTATATACACAGGTTTTCTCTGTTTGCTCCTCTTATAACTGCTCCTCACTTCTACGGCGCGCACAAAGTTCAAAGTTTAGAATGAACGCAAACGCCTCATTCAATACTAGTGGATCAACTGGAAGCTGTTACTTTCTGTTTGTGACATTCGACCATGTCAAATACATAAAGTGGACGTTCATCTTTTCAAGCACTGTGAACGCCCTTCTTGCCATTCCAGCAACACTCGGCAATGCCGTAGTCCTCATGACCATATTGAAAAACCCAAGTCTTCACACTCCTTCAAATTGTCTTCTATTTAGCTTGGCGGTTTCGGACCTTGGGGTGGGCTTGATCGTCCAACCGCTGTGTGCCTTGTATAAAATTAGCGAAATGGAAGAAAAATTTCTCCCATACTGTATAGCTGGCCTGGGAAGTGAGATATTGGCGTTTACCTTTACTGCAACTGCATTTATGACAATAGCAGCTATTTCTTTCGACCGTTACCTTGCCATACGCTTACATCTACGGTACCAAGAGCTTGTTCCAGTTAGTCGAGTAATTAAAGTGGTGATGCTTTTGTGGGTATTTGGCTTGGTGATGTCTGTTGGTAGGCTGTTTTGTTTCGGTAACTGCCAGTCTCTAGTAACTGCTTTTGCAACAGTGTTTTCTTTCTTCTTGTTGGCGACTGTTATCAGTTACATCAAGATTGGTCAAACAGTTCGCAAGCTTGTTATACAAGTAAACCCAGATGAAACCGGAGACCCTCTTCATAACAGAATCATCACTTGTGTTCAAATGTCCCAAATGAAAAAGTCAGTCGTTACAATGTTATACGTTGTGGGGACTTATGTGCTTTGCTTTGTACTCTACATGACAGCACTGGCTGTCTGCGTTCTTCTCGAATGGGACCCGTTTTCTCGTGGTGTCCTCAACGTCGTCTTTCCAATTGCATTTTTAAACTCGAGTCTCAATCCTCTCATTTATTGCTGGAGAATAAGAATCATACGCCACTTTGCTAAGAGGACTGTTTTTAAGATGGTTGGTATTCATAAAAGTTCATCTCTGTCAGTTGTCGAACTCTAAACAAAGATAGTAACATTGTCAAATCGCCTGCTGACTTTTGCAGATGAATCCATTTTTTGCACCCACGAATACTGGACAAAAGAACAAAAACTTAAAGAAAGCCAATATCGCTATAACAGATGTCAGATACTTTTTTCCGGCTCAGTTATACGTTTTATCACTGGAGTCTAGTCTTCGAAAAGCACCTTCTTTCTTTCTCAGAAGAATAAAAAGAAAACTCACCACTTCAGTACCGGTAACATTCAACACACTCATCTTTATATTGCAACGAAAATGGCTTTTTTTACGATCAAAGGAAGAAAAGGCTCTGTGAAGAAACTAGTATGTTTATTCTTTGATAGAAGAAAAACGATGAATAATCTTTAAACGACGGTTTCATCTCTGTTGTAGATATTTATCGCAACCGGTTTCGCCAGTTTTGCATTTTCACCGCATTTCGTGACTAATAGCACTCACTAATAAGGTTATAAAAAATTACTATAGTAGCTATAAATGGCGAGGGAATGTTGGCCTGGTTCATCAGGATTATTAACTCAATCGTCTCGGATCGCTAATAATTGTACAGTGTATGTTTGGTGACAGTATATATTGGTTATTGTAAAGTTTACTCACTTTTTCTCTAAAACTGTTTGCGGTACGTTCTAAAACTCTTCCTATGCAGGCAGATAGAATATTAGAAGTCAGTAAGATAACCAATGCAAATGGCATGAAATTGCTCTTAGTTGCGCGCTTTAACTCCAGACCTGAAGAAGACAAAACGTCGTACTGCAAACAGGCAAAATAATACAGGAAGAAAACAAAAGAGAGAGACAATTAACAGTTATTAACTGAAAGATTTGAATTTGAAAGATTTCCTATGACTGGAAATTTCATTGTACCACGTATTTCCTGCTTCCTGGAATAGATTATATAGTTAAGTACACCTAATGATTTGAACAATAAAAGCCCATCTGATTATCCGTCATAAACCGATCTAAATGGAGTGTGGCTAGAAGCCGAGGGTCGAGGGTCGAGGGTAAAAAGTCGAGGGTCGAGGGTAAAAAGTCGAGGGTCGAGGGTAAAAAGTAAAAGCACATCTTTTGTCGCATTTAAATGCCTAGTTAATATGTACGAAGATACAGACAATTAGTTTTTCTATTAAAAAAAAAACAAAGTTAAGTTTTTCAACTCCAATTGAAGTATCTTTGTCAATATAGATACCATCTGGAGGCATAATTCGATTGCTTCAATAAATCCATTATTTTATCAGAAAATGGTCATGAAAAACTTCCAAAGCCAATGTGTAAGCTTTAGAGCAACCGTACAACTTAAGTTTACAAATAAAGTCTCGAAGAAAACACAGCAAACAGAAGTAGTAGAACTGTAGCAGTTGTTCGAATCAGATGCAACGAAATGCGGATGATCGCCGAAATGCCATCTATAGATAATAAACCACAGGAAATCGACTAAATGTGACAGAGTCAAAAGAACGTTATTTTGAACGATAGTAAATCGGACTTTAACCTAGTTTTAATTAGTTTAATTATAATTTCGGATACTAAGGAATGTTCTTCCTCTATATCAAGTGAAATCTGCAAACAAGTAGTTAATTAATTTCCTGGGATTACATGAGTAATGTTAGCATAAGCCACGTTTTACGGAACAAGTGCGCCTTGGGCGTATTGCGCGTGGATTATTGTAATACATGAGGAATGCAGACTCAAGCATAAATAGAGCTTTTTAAGTAAATTTAGTCAGTATAGCAAGAGAACTTGGAAGAGCGTCGAACCACAGAGTCAAGACAAAGAACTCGCGTCGTTAGAAGACAGAGAGCTGTAATCTCGTTCTCGTTTTGTACTGATTTGTGATGTACTAAGCTGAGTGGTGAATAAACTCTTTTGCCAACACATTTGCAATCTGTTTAGTGATTTGAGCGCCTTGCCGCCGGTTACATAAAGATCAAATTTCGCAAAGCATCCATTGGCAACTTGTATTTATTTTCCAATTAAGACGTCAATCTTGAAGGGGAAGTCTTGCTAAATAAAACTTTACCAACAATATAAAAATCACGTGCCTTCTGAGCCTGGTAGTAAAAAATAACAAAAATAACATAGTAATATAACTGTAAATAGTAGTCTTTGTAATAATATAACTGTGCTGCAATTGTTTGCATTATGAACCGCCATGAATAGTTCTAATCCCGGGAATAGTTCTAAGAGAGTATCTGGTTTCAGTTCCAGAGAGAGACTACAATCAAACAGACTATGCTGTCAAGAAGAAGAAGTTTCACTGACTGCAGTGCCGCGGCGGCAAATTGAGACTTTAGGCTACACTAGACCATGCAGTTATATGTTCACCTATAAAAGCAATGTACAGTCTTATCACTTTTCGGTTTTGCCTTGCAAAACGGCTTATTGAAGGCGACTCAGTCTGCCATGACTATGTAGTAACTTTCGATGCTTATAATCGTAATGGTCTGTTCGATATTTATTAAGACGCGTACGTCGTGCAACTGTTATTAGATATCACAGCTGTGAGTCATACCATACACTATCTATTACTGTACTGACGGCTGTGAGTTGTACGGTTGCTCTAAAGCTTACACATTGGCTTTGGAAGTTTTTCATGACCATTTTCTGATAAAATAATGGATTTATTGAAGCAATCGAATTATGCCTCCAGATGGTATCTATATTGACAAAGATACTTCAATTGGAGTTGAAAAACTTAACTTTGTTTTTTTTTAAATAGAAAAACTAATTGTCTGTATCTTCGTACACATTAACTAGGCATTTAAATGCGACAAAAGATGTGCTTTTACTTTTTACCCTCGACCCTCGACTTTTTACCCTCGACCCTCGACCCTCGACTTCTAGCCACACTCATCTAAATGCTGTCAAGTAGTTAAGAATGAACAGCTTCGAGAGAATAAGTGATGATCACTCGAGCGATGGATGGCTTGACTCTGTTGTTCTCTTGGTTTACAATGCTTTAATTCCCCAATGCTTTACCTATTTACTATTCTACCTAGCTATTGTAAACGTTATTGCATAGTAAACTACAACACATCACGGTAGTTAGTTAACAGCACTTACAATGCTAAGGGAGCGGTCATTAATTATTGGGGGAGGGGGGGGGGGGGGGGGGGGAGGGCCGGTAAATTATTTGAAACTAGGGATCAAAAATTTTGGCTCCACATAGAATTTGAGCCTAAAAATTTTGGCCCCCTCTGACAAGACAGCCCAAAAAATTACAGCCCTCCCCCTCCTATAAATAGCTTTAATTTTTGTATATAAATCTGGAACGTTGCAAACTATAAGCATGCATAGCAGTTAGATTGATATGTGGTGTTGCTTGCGAGGCACTTATTCTTTATAAAATACATTTAGTCAGCAACACTTGCTCTCTCCCTCCAAGTTCTGCAAACTCTTCCTGATCTTGTGGTGTTCAACAGACTAGCAATTTGTTCTTCTTCTTGATGCAATTCATCTTCAGTGTCTGAAGAGGATAATGATGAAAGATCATCGTCATCGCTTCCAATCTCTTCAACCACTATATCATCATCCTCATCTTGGTCATCATCATCACTGTCGTCAGTCTCGTAAAATCTATTGTTTAGTAGGCTGTTGAGTTGGCAAAAGTGACCAAGCAATATCCATTGTCACAGCATCCACTTTTTCGGGGTTTTTTTTGCTCCCCTGGAGATTTTAATCGCTTGTTTTCTATATACACGTCGAGTACTGACGCCTTTATTTTTTCAGACCTCTATCCCTGTATAAACCTTCCAATTAAAGTCATTGAAACATTTCTTCTTTTCTTCCTTCCTTGTAAGTTCTCTGGTCTCTGCCCTCTTTTTTTTCCTTTGCTCCAGATGATGAAGATGTTCTAAGTATTGTGCTACTAGCTGTTTTTCAACCACGTACTTCTCAAACCACATGACTCACACTCTATCAAACAGAACTTAGAAAATATAAAAAGTATCAAAGAATCACTAACTACTCTTAAGAACGTCCTCAAAGAACATTTACGAAGTACCATTCACTCGTCGGGTAGAATTCTGACAGGACAAAAAACTGCACACGGCTTTGATGAACGGATCATTACATCCTCAAAAACTTTGCAAGAAGAAATGAGTTTGTTACAAAACCGACTTATCAAGCTCTTGGATGATTGCACATCGGCATTTCGTTTCAACATCTTCGCAATGAAGAGAAAATCGCGAGCACAAAAACAGAACAATCGAGAAGAAGAAAAAAAGAAAAAAGGAACACAGCTAGAAAAAATGCTAGAACTGTGCAAATACTTAAGAAAATAGCCCCATCAGTTCAAGGAGACGATGTTTTTATTCATCAAGATTTGCAGGATCCAATTATCATGAAACTTGGTAAAAGAGAGAGAAAATGGGCAGTAGCCCTTATATCTAAATCATCACCTCACCTGGATGAAAGAGCAAAACAACATTTACGCATGCTGTTGAATCAAGATATAAATGTTGAAAAAACTATGTAGATAATGAGCAAGGGTTAGTTATGATAATTATGATGATAATAATGATGATAGTGATGATGATGGTGATGATGATGATGTTGATGATGACGACGACGATGATGGTGATGATGTCAGCATTGATGATGAGAGCAATTTATAATGATAATAATAATGAATAGAGGATATTACATGGGCGCGCGGAGATACGAAATTTATCTTCGAGTGTTGAAAAGATCTCTCACAAGTGAGCGCAGCGAACGAGTGAGAGATTTTCAACACGAGAAGATAAATTGCGTATCTTCAAGCGCCCATGTAATATTTTGTTTATTATATAATTATCAATGAAGTATGTTTTGGCCTTTTCAGGCAATTCTTTTCGTGTATTTTTGAATAGCCATCGCAATGGTGTTATTTTCACACGTGAAAATAACATGTTATTTTCACGTGTGAAGATATCAATTTTTCGAAATAGAGAAATATATATATTTCATAGTTAATTATATAATAAAGACAATTTACACGTGTCAATATTTATACCGATTTAAAAAATAGTTATGGTAATTATGATAATGTTGTACGTGATGATGATGATGTTGATTACAATAATCCTGATAATCAAGGCGAAGAATGTGGATTTAGATGCTCATTTTAATAGATGGTCATGATAGTGTTGATGTTGATAATGGTAGCAGCAATGAAAGTACAACAATCGCAGCTCAATCATAGATATTTTTACATTTTTGCGAGTTTATAGTGTGTAGAACAAAACATACATACAAAGAAAAAATGGTTTGGACGTGTTATTACTCATTAATAATGTTTTTGATAAAATCAATAGAATTTGTCTGCATACCAAAAAAGTCAGAGGCTTATACTCTGTAACTAGCTTATAGGTGGGATACATATTGAACAGGAGGTTTTTGTGGATTATATGGGGGCCCAGAAAATTGCGACCCTCCCTCTAGCATGCGCCCAAAAATTTTTGGCCCTCCCTAATGGAGGGCCCAAAAAATCGCAGCCCTCCCCATAAATTTACCGGCCCTCCCCCCCCCCCAATAATTAATGACCGCTCCCTAAGTACATATACTTGTTGGAACTGATAAGAGGTCTAACCTTTTGGGATTGGCAAGAATGGCTTTTTCATCAAGGTACTAGAATATTTGCCTGAAACTTAAAAATGTGTAGATTGGAGTTTTATTAGCTGAGAGTATACCGACTCGTTCTCCCATTATCACTACTATTATTCCAACATGCTCGCTTACCGAGCTTCACAAATATTTTTTTTTAGCGATTGAGAAAAACCAGTCACTTATTATTATTGTTTTGATTCTCTTCACAATTATCATCGCCATCTTACAGATCTTAATGTCAACTATTTCGATGGGGTCATTTTTGCAAGCCATCATTGGTTTAAATGTTTATAAGATAACTGTAATTGATAAATCAAGTTGTCAACTCCCTCAATTTTATGCTCACGTTTTGTTTTCAAACTTTGGTATGGTTTATATCACTCGACGAAATAATGGATTTGGTCATCATATGTCCGCTTGGCAAATGTTGGGCAAATATGGTGCTCTATATTTGCCCATACATTTGCCTATGCAGGCAAAGGTCGGGGTAAATTTCTAATAAATTTGCCATTGCTTTGCCATACATCTGAACACATGGGTAAATATGTTATATATTTGCCCTTAGTTTAGACGCATTTACCCAGTGGGGATATATGATAACCGTTTTTGCCCTATATTTGCCCTATTGTCAAATGAAGGGCACATATGAAATCAACTTTGCACTAGGCTTTGCCCCATATTTACCTGGGGAGCAAATACAATACCCCAAACTGAGTATATCCGATGTGAGGTTTCCGTTTCAATTTATTGCAATCAAAACTTTTCAAAACAAATCAATAATTTTTCAACTGAATTATGATGGATGTTGGCTTGTTTTTACGACTTACGAGGGGGGAGTGCATGCAGGTCCATCTCAGTCATATGTGTCAATTTTTTCTCCTAACGCATGACATCAATGTTGCGACCACATTAATTCAATCATTGTTTTGCTTTGATGTCATGAAAGTGAGGTTATATGCGTTGATACACACAGGAAAAAACGCGGACGATGTATTTTTAATATGCGTAAGTCGTACATGCGTTTTTTCCAGTGACAATAAGAAAACTCATTAACCCATTAACCTCAGCTGCATTTCAAACCGCTAACATCTGTAATATTATTTGAAGCATCAATTTTGTTTAGTCTAAACATATGAATTCATCTTTTTTATTGGCAATATATGCAATTTCATTCATAATTATTTTAATTCATCTAATTTTAAACTCATCAAAGAATTCATTCAATTTTCATTTTGACTATCTAGTTACTGATGCACAGTTCAAACAGTTTATTTTTGATAGCTTTGAATATTTTTCCTGGATGATACTTTACTGTCATCTCCATCATCCGTACAATTTACGTTGTAAAGGACAAACAATTAATACTCTTTCTTTGTCAATAACATCGTAAGCAGCAACAAACTGGCTGTGTATCCTTTGTATGGGAATGAATGTAGAGGGCCCTTCCATTTCAAACAAGTTTCTGCACCAAATTTCATGTGGTCTGCCAATCCTGTCTTTCTGGATGTCGCTGATACCATCGAACCTTTGCCATACACAATGATTCCTGCTTGCCATCAAATATAATGGTTTGTTTAAGAAAGAAATCGACAACACCGGGGCGCAAGTCAAATGAATCGGTCTCAATACTGCCACTATATTGGCCACACCAACTTGCAAAAATGAAGGAAGAACGTTCCAGTCTAGAGTCAGAGGACCCTAGCTTTGTCCCCGAATATCCAATGGTACTAATTCTCTCAAACGTATCGGTAACACATTCAATGACCGAGTGTTGAGGTAAAATTGTTTCATAAGCTTTAAAGAGATATTCTGTATAGTCATCATCAAGAACATCAATGGATCGAGGTGAAAAACATGAGTATGCATTCATATTGCTCCACTCTAAGCAACGTAGTACTTGACCAACTGAAAGATTAAGTGTTGATGGTATTGATGGGATGCTTTCGCCAAGTGTTCCTACTTGTTGTGCCTCCTGAAGAAGTTGAAATACTGGTTGGAAAGTTTCTCGAAATCTCTCTGGTAAAGGGATATCTCTTAGTTCATGCTTTTGGAGAAATTTTCTCATGATTTGTATTTCAACAGATCTATTGTTAGTTCGAAACGCTCCTAAAATCCCATTGAAACGTTCGAAGCTGAAAAGCCAAAATGAATATACAGGCCCGTAATCTAAAATACATTGTTTGAGGTGCAGGTGTAGATGCATGTTTGGCGTAACACGTTCCTTTCCATATCTTTTTTCAAACGATTTACAAAATTCCACTAGGTAATCATGTCCTTCTTGTAGCTCTTCAGTTGTAATAAGTGGAGAGCAAAGGTGAAAGCAGGACAATACGAATAACCTCCACAGCTCCAAATCATCTGTTGGAACGATATTCCAAATGCAGAATACAGAATACAAGAGAGTCCATGTTTTCCACTGATCAGCAGTAAATCCTCCAAACGATGTTGATATCTTTTTCGGGAGACGCCCAATAAATGATGGTGCTTTGACGTCATCTACCTTTTCCTGGATTTTATTCAAATTTTCTTTAGAAATAATTGGCGTTTCAGCATTTAGCCATACATTTTTCATTAAATGTTTTGCTGTCCCTAAAAACAAATTGTGCATAGGATCAACAACATGGTAACGAGTACAATCGAAGTAAGGTAACTGTAAGAGTTCAGAATATCTTGTTCCAGTGGAAGTTTCAATTTGGTTTCGTTCATCAGCGGTTGTTGCATTGAGTATTTTCTGAGCCTCTCTTCGATGCTCTTCATTTGTCCTTGGTGTATCGTCATCTTCGAAACCTGAAAAATCCATGCTACTAAAATCTCCGGGAAAAAATCTTGTGCACTTTGAGCACCCTCGGTGAGCAGTACATCCTAAGAAACCGCAAACTTTTCTTAGTGCAGGAATGTCACAAGCAATACAAAGGAGGGCAGCTCGAAAACATCTTGCTGTTCTACTCCCATGAGGCCGAACTTGGATGCCTTCGTGCCACAATAAGTTCAATTCGGCTACAAGTGGTTGTAAGTACGTATTGATATTCAATTTGGGCTCGTGTGGACCAGGTATTACCCCAACTATTATTACGTTTTCCTCTTTGTACCTTTCTTTTCTCGGAAGATTTAGGAGGACCATATATATGACTCCAACGCTATAGACACTGTGCTTAAAAGGCTGAAACCAGTCAACATTCAGCATAAAAGCATAATTATTAGGCTGGGCAAGGAAAGGAGTGCCGTTAAAATATTGCCAATCTTTCCACACTTGGCCATCGTAAATATCAACTAAAATATCGTCCGGTACATTCCGATTTCTCCAAATCTCACATTTTTGTACAAAGTCTGGTCGCTTAATAAAGTGAGTTAGAGTGTCTCTGATGCTTTTATAACAATAAACTTTATGTGGGTACAATTTTGTCTGTCCATTTTTCAAACGAATTTCCTTAAGCAATTCCGCTCCACAAGGTGTGCGGCGAAACAATTGACGGTGATTCGGAAAAGCAATGTGAGAACATGGTTTAGCAATGACACGCCCGAATCTTGTTGTTATGCAGTCTTGAAAACGGTATAGGGTGTCGCATTTCGGACAAACAACATACTTTGAATGCTTATCTTTAAAAGAAAGATAATTTTTCAAGAGTTTGAAGGAGCTCGGGAAAACCAATACTGCGGTTGGGAAAATGATTGGCGAAAGCTCACACAAAACCTCAAAAATCGCTTTAAAAAAGGCGAGGAGAATATCAATGCCTCGGTCTGGTACAGAAAAGTATGCAGACCAAAAGCACACAAACAAGGCAATCCAGTTAATAAGGGTCACTCGGGAACTTGCTTCGACGGCAACGCTTATTTCTGCACTAGATTGTTCAAAATCTCTTTCTACGTCTTCGATATCAATATCCCAAGTTTCAACCAATCTCCTTCTTTCATTTCCTCTTATCTCTTCATGGTCAGATTCACTGTCCAACTTGTCATCCCAAAACACTTGATCTTCTTCCTCAAAGTTATTTATTCCGTCTCCTTTAAACATAAGCAAATACGATGTATTTTATTCATTCGGCATTGCATAACTGCAACATAGTATAAGATAAAGTGTGAAACCATTATAATACTAGAAAAAAAAATGTCAGTAAAAAAAACCTCATGGGCTAAGGGACCGGTCATTATTTAAGTTGGGGGGGGGGGGGGGGGGGAGAAAAAATTGGGGGGGGGGGGGGCCTGAAATTTTTGCTAGTGAAAGTCTTGAAATTTAAAAATGACTTTTAGGGAAAATTTTTAAATTTTTTACTACAATCCATGGGGGGTTTTCGATAAACGTGGATGCCTTCAAATGGGGGGCCTTGAAATTTTTTTGCGTCACTGACAATTTCTCCTCCACCCCCCCCCCCCCCCCCCCCCCCTCTACCTCCAACTTAAATAATGACCGGTCCCTAAATGTATAATTTTGACCCAAATTTTGCTCTGAAAATAAATGATTTCCATTGAAAATAAAATATAAATTTCTAAGTCAGCAAAACAACAATTTATAATTCGTGAAAGAAAAATGATAAATCGAAAATAAAAAACCCAAGAGACATATTAAATAAATTACTTATAATTGTATTTCTCTAACTTGACAAACATGTTTTGCCGGATACCATGCTATCTCAGGATGACCACAGTCATGAATTGATTTGGAGACAAAAATGTACAGCAATATCCATTTGAACATAGTAAATTCTTTTTGGCGTTTTAAATGAGTTATCTCTAGCTATGATTTTATAAACTCTTTGAATGAACCTTTCTGAATGAACACTGAGGTTTTAATGGCAACCATAAGCCGATTACTTAATAATGCACCCTTCTTAAAAGTAACGGTGAAAACGAGGCTAAGATAGAAATAGAAAAGAATCATTTGTACCTCTAACTTAATCTCGCTTCAATAACACTAATGCTTGGTAGTAAATCCAATAGGGGAGCTAGATCATGTGCAAATCAGCCGCTTGTTAAAGATTCAGTCTTTTATCTATGCAGTTTGACTTTAACATTTAAAGATTATATAATCTAATCATCAAATAAACGTATAACATCAATACCTTTTTGTGAAGTAGCTGGTAAGAATTCGTCACTTGATGGTTGGTTTGTATTTGGCACATCAGAGGAGTCTTGATCAGTTTGGTCCAAAACGTTTATCTCGCTGTAGTCATTAGAAGAAGTGTCGTTCTGGCCGTCAATCTCGTGAGTGAAAATACTATCATTTGAGTCTTCGTCGTCATTCCGCTGTAATTGCCATTGATTTGTTAAAGGATCATAAAATTCTTCTTTGTGACGGCAAAATACTCTGTAATGTAAATCTTCGTTACAATGAAAGCAATGATAACGCTTTGACATCGCAGAAGACATTTTGTTTTCCAGAACTATATAATTAAAAAGACGGTGTGTATCATTGGGATAATTACTCAAAATCCAAGCATTTTGAATGGCTAACAGCCATATTCCAGCGTAATAAAGTTCCACGTCCATCAACCACATGCCACTGGACAAAAGCACGCCGGATCTTTATTACCGCGCCCTTTTCCTTAGAGCTGTCACTGTTGGCGGCAGATAATGGTACGATGGTTTTAGAGCTAGAAGCTAATCAAGTTTATTGCAATGATATTTCGTGAATCTAGGCTTTAGAAAAAATTTCATAACTTTATAAAATGGAGCAAATAGCTTTAAGATAATAAATATATTACTTAACATGAATCCTGGATACAACTTCAGCATTTTTATAAGACAGTTATTCCTTTTTTTATTATTAGACTTCATTATATGAACGTATATGTCATCACAAGTCACGTGATACGCCGTGATAGATAGGGGGTAGATTTGTTCGGTGGATGTGCTTATTCGTTCATTCGCCTTTTGGTCACAAACAGGTAACAAACTCTGTCGGTCATCTAGTTTCCCGCACATTCTATATCTTTGCTTATAAATTGCGTTCATTCGTCGCGATCAAAAAATGGGAAGAACATCTACACCTTTACCAGGACGCCCAATGCCAATCCATTCTGTTACTGCAACTACCAGTACAAGCAGTACCAGTAGACATACTGAAAATGGCGCCAATTCTCAAAGGCTTAACATACTTATTCCCTCTGTCCCTGGTGGTAACGAGGATGTGCTAAGAGAACACAGAAATCGCCTATTGCAAGCAACAAGCGAGAATGAGAACGTTGACCCCGACAGCGAAAAAGAAGAAATTTCTTCAAATTTCGAAACGATTGTGAAACAGTTTAAAGAACTGCAAGCACAAAACCGCCAAATACTAGCCGCCTTAAAAGAAAGCCAGCAGAACAAGGACAACAGCAAGACCAAGATTACTGTCTCAAAGGCTGTTGCAGTAAGTAAAGTGGCAATATTTAAAAAAGCAAGCTATTTTTATTGATAATTTTACTGGGAATTCTTGGCGCGAAGAGTAGTTGGTATAATTATGCAGCGGTATAATTTATGCAATGCTAAAATTGGCGGGAAACCCGCCATGGTAGTGGTTAATGCTACCAAACTTTACTATTGATTTCCAATAACAAGACACTGAATGATAATGATAATTTCCTTTTTTGTAAAGGAATTGATTTGATTTCGATTTTTTTCCCAATATTATACAATCACAGCCATACAAATACTGAAAACATTATTACTATGTCTAAGAATAACTTAAGGTACATCTTATGATTTTAATGAATTATATTATGTTATTACAGTCTGAAGTACGCTTGGTAGCAAAGAAATTACGGGACAGGGAAGAAAACCCTCTTATATGGGATTTTACTAAAGCGTAAGTATGAAAATTTAATAAAAATGATCTTGTCTGAATCATCCATAGTTTCTTTCCATATTAAGTTTCCACTTACCACTCAAATATGGCATTTCCTAATTAGTTTCAGAGATGACGTCAACGAACATATTAATAACGCAATAAGGGATAGAGTTCTGAATGTTCATAAGGATGTCTCTGCCGTCGAGTTAGAAGGTATTTATGTATTTTATATTACGAAGTGCGAAAGGCCTTATGCACCTATCAAAGTTAACCCGGGGGGGAGGGGTGAGGACAAAGGGTGGTGGTGGTCGGGGGGGGGGGGGAGGGGGGTAACGAAATCCTTTTAGAAATATTCAAATGCCGAAGGGAGGGGAAGCAGTTTGAAATAAAATAACATGGAAAAAAAAAAAAAAAAAAGAAAAAAAACGAAACAAAACAAAACAAAGCAAAAACAAATGGATGCTAAAGGAGTAATTGTCGGCCAAATGCCAAAACTTCTAACAAATTTTGTCTCAAGTTTTAATATATGGGTACTTGATATAATTTCAGCTGCCCTTAAAAGTCACTTTCTGACGAGAAGAAAGAGAAACAAAAGAGAGCGTTCAGGGGCCCTTGGAAGGCATCAAAAGATGCAGCGGAAAACACAAAGAAGACAAAATGTGAGTAAACTGAATTTGCAACGATTATGACTTTGTTTAATAAGAAACTTTGACTGACGGTGGTTTTTTTTCTTTTTTCTTTTAGCTCCTAAAATCCAGATCCAAGGCAGCGGACTTGTCAACCTCGCTATCACCAGGGGACAAAGAGAAAGTCAAGGCAATTATGAAACTGGAGTATATGTCATCAGAGGAGTCGATGTCAGAGGCGGATGACCAGGCTGATGACGATACAGCGGACAGTGGCTCTAATAACGAAGGGGGCCCTACTAAGCAGAGTAAAGTTTTAATAAAACACCCTCTGCCATGGAGAAGCCCCCTAGCTAATCAGTTCATGGAAAGCATGGACCGAAAGGCAAAAAGGAGGCTGTCAGAGCGCAGTCTCACCATGCTTTTGAAGCGGAAAATCGGGGAGCCGTCAAGACGCCCAAGGCCATCTGGAGGTCCCGAATGGGCATTGAGAGCCTAAAGGTTTTTATCAAATCAAGGGCACTGGGACACCGAACGTGGTTGGGGTTTCTACGAGTTTTATGAATTAAATCTTGTGTCACTGTTCCTCCGTTCCTTTGGCCTGATTTCTAGGGTTTTCGTTCTTCTTTCGATTACTTGAACGTTATACTCGTTTACTTGAAGAAATCCAAAGGTCAAACGGTATAGCAGCGGCTATTTAAGCCTATTGACCTTTGGATTTCTTAAAGTAAACAAGTATAATGTTCAAATAATCGAAAGAAGAAGGAAAACCCTAGAAATCAGGCCAAAGGAACGGAGGAACAGTGACACAAGATTTAATTCATAAAACTCGTAGAAACCCAACCACGTTCGGTGTCCTTAATTAAGTTTTTGCAGTTATAAATGAAGTGTACTACTACAGAATATCTAAAAAGAATCGTACATAAGCCACAGATCGATTGACAACTAAATATATTATGATCTCCTTTCACAAATTCTGTCACAAGATGAAACAAACACCTGTAATTAATTTACAGAACTAGCATTTTCAATTAGTTGTAGTTAACAAATTGTTCATAGTTAATCAGTCGTCAAGAAAAGGAAATTCACAATAAAAATGTTTCAGTATGATTTATGTCTTTTTTCCTGCTTCTTAGTATAGGTTAGCTATGTTTAAAGTATGAGGTGGTTGTCACGACATATATCGTTTCTATTTTTTTTGGCCTGCCATAAGTGACAATAGCTGAAGACTGATAATATAGTTAAATTTAGCAAATATGATGAGCATAATTCAACTGAGCAAATATGGCTAAGACGCGCTGGTACATCTGAGGCATTAAGGGGGCATTAATCACATATACGGTCAGAGCATATCGCATGGTATATGTAAGGCATAAATCACATATACGGCCTGGAAAAATACAGGGTATATGTAAGGCATTAATCACATATACCGCCTGGGCAAAGACAGGGTATATGTAAGGCATTAATCACATATACGACCTGGGCAAAGACAGGGTATACGTAAGGCATTAATCACATATACGGCCTGGGCAAACACAGGTTATATGTAAGGCATAAATCACATATACGGCCTGGGGAAACACAGGGTATATGTAAGGCATAAATCACATATACGGCCTGGGCAAAGACAGGTTATATGTAAGGCATAAATCACATATACGGCCTGGGCAAAGACAGGGTATATGTAAGGCATAAATCACATATACGGCCTGGGAAAATACAGGGTATATGTAAGGCATTAATCACATATACGGCCTGGGCAAAGACAGGGTAAATGTAAGGCATTAATCACATATACGGCCTGGGAAAATACAGGGTATATGTAAGGCATGAATCACATATACGGCCTGGGGAAACACAGGGTATACGTAAGACATAAAACACATATACGGGCTGGGCAAATACGTGCACATATCAAATGAGCATTCACATTTACTACCGGGTAAATGTATGGATGATATGATATCTGCTATATATTTGCCGTTTGGGATTTTACTGGGCCATACGGACTTTGCCATCTGTGCCCATGGGATAAATGTGTAGGTACATATCATATACAGTCATTGGGCAAATATTGTTTACTATTAGTCAAATATGATATTTGCCCATATATTTGTCTATATGTTTGCCTACATGACAAATCCATTTTTTCGTCGAGTGTATAACTTATCGATATTCTTGGCAAATTGTTTTTATTAAACACTGAAGTCAGAACTATTAAACGGAAAAATGCTGACTCGGACGAAGTCTTAAAAGTTTATCAAAAGTATAGACTATTTATCGGCTATTTATTGAGAGTAAATCGTTAAAATTAATTGCTGAGAAAATCTTTCGTACTCGTAGCATTCGCTGAAAGTTTAAAATCTACTCCACTCTTGTATGGTCGAGACTGAAAATCTAATACACCCTGCATTGCTTAAGCAAGAAATCTGCATGCATATTTTGGAAAACGAGTTAAGAAAATTAGGAAAAATTTGACCCGGCTTTTCGTAAAATCTGTGGATAGATCTCATTGATCAACGCATCAATCCATCGCGGACAACAACTTCTAATATTTATTGGACCACGGCCATTGCGATATCGATATTGTCATAATAATGAAAAACCTCTTCATGTATGAAAGAAAGTAAGTTCTATTACAGGGGCAGAGTCTTTTTATTCAGATTATTTTCTTACTAAAACTTAGAACCCTCAGTACCATTTCCTGCGCAAGCGCCATGCCGTGCCTTCGTGGAATTATTACAAGTTCTCCCTCTTCGAGATTTTTCCCGCGCGCTTCATTTTAGCGTGTGATAATCTTGCTCTAAGATTTAATACATTTTCTTCTATTTATAATAGTCTTTGTCCTTAGAGTTGTGCATGTCAACCAAAATCTTAAGAGAACAACACCAGATAATCTTAGTTGGCAAGCAAAAGACTATATGACAATACCGATGGTAATATAATAAATAATTATCATCTGAACCTAACAACACTAGTTTAGGCTGACTTTTTGAGTATCTTTGGAAAATTTGTACGTCAAACGGTTGTTATTGAGTAGAGTTTTTAAATATATAAGGGTACAAATGTACTGGTTTAGGTTATTAGGCTCGTTAAAGTCGTTATTCGGCTCGTTAAAGTCGTTAATATTTCCATATGAGACAAAATCGAAGTACTTGTTGAATAACGAGCACAGACAGTTGAAACAAAGGCAAAACAATCCAAGTGAACTTTGTGCCTTTTTTGTTTAGCTTTGAACAAAGGATGCATGTCAATGTTTGAAATCAAACAAACTGATGTTTCTTGATATCTTTTGGCTTCACAAATGTTCCCAAATACTATATGTCGAGAGTGTCCTAGAATATTAATATCTTTTAGTTAAAAAGAATTTTCATTTAGACTGAAGTACTAAGATGATGACCCCTTATTCATAATCAGTTTGATCCTTTTGTAAAAAATTTTGGATAAAGAAAAGCTGTCATTGATGAGTCACTTGGGACTGACAAACGCAGGTTCTATTTTACCGGTCCATCTAAACATACGCCTGTAAGACTTGAATATTTGGTAAAGAAGTGCCTTGATGAAAGATTCAGTTCTAAGATATGATAAAACAACAGTTACTTTTTATTTTCTGAGCGAAAAAGAGAAACAAGATGAAAATGCTGACAAAACAAAAGTTGTTTGTACCTATTCCTAAATTATTAGTGTTTTTCAATGTTCCGATTTGAACATGCCAGTTACGTAAATCGTACGTCTCTTCGTTTACACGTGACATCATAGACCAAGAAAATAACAGTTTAAAGTTAATTATGAATGCTATAAACTTTGATCTTTTGATATCTTTTAGAAAACTATAATGTGACGAAGTGTAGAACTTTCAGATCGTTTCACCGTTTTGTTTTAGAGTTGTGCAAATTTCATTCCCCAATCGGTAATACTCACCTTACGTAGATTAGAATATGTGGACCGCGTAGCACTTACGTTGATTAGATGACTGAGTCAAAAAGATGAAAAATCTTCCCCAAATCAAGCATTTTTAGTGTTGTACAACTTTTTAAATTCAATTTGAAAATTTTTTATTATCAATTTATTAATACATGTTCAAAATGAATTTGATAAATTGTTGTCAATGAATAGTTTTTTTGAAATTTTGGCCGCCATGTTGGATGATATTAGATATCATCCAGCGAATTTTCGCCATACATTTACACACAAAAAAACGGTCACTTTGTTCGCTCCGAGCTCATTTCAAAAATGCTCTTATATGCTTCAATGTTTTGCTCAGAGTTGTATGACTGATAGCTCTACATGGTCGTAAGGATTGTTTTTTGATTGGCACCAAAAAAATACTTTGGCACCAGCAAAATACACGTGTTGCAAACGGTCTTGAAGTTTAGGTTTTAAAGCTGATTGATTGTTCTTGGTTCTCCAATTTGAAAGTGATATAAAATAAGCTTTAATTTGAAAGGCTTAACGACTTGATAGATCCTAATTACAGAATAGGCCCAGGATGTCAACTGATGTCAATTTGTTAAATAGCTCTTCAGCTGGGCCCGGGGTACTCATTTTACTAGCATTAATTATCGTTGAAGTGCGACCCACGAAGTACCATGTCTAGTGCGCGTCTAGCATTAAAACGACCGTCAATCAATTAAACTGCAATAAAAAAGCAATATCTTGAGGGAGATTTTAGACTGAATTAAAGATATTTTAAGATCTTTTTTTAAGACTGAAATATTCTAAACCTCTAAAATCTTTAATTTAGTCCAAAATGTCTGCATCGTGGCACGCGGCTGTCAACATCGCAGGTAGACTGCCGATTATTTTCCCATATACATTTAACATCGCCGAGAAGTCTGGGACAGTCTGGGACATTTGGGGACTACGCCGACATGCCGTAAGATTTGAACTCGACTAAAATTTTGCAGACATATGCCGGCGACAAATTTACCCAGTCTGCGATGCCGGTGACAAAGTGTTTCCATGATCAGAGTGGCGTCCCCGGTAGTACCTGCGGTGGTATCGCCGGGGTGTCAACGGGGTGTCACCGACATTTGGAACTAGGCTTGACTGAGAACGGCTGTAAATAAAGAAGTAAAAAGCAAAAAATGGGATATTCCAAAGAGACTATAGTAAATCATGCAGATTATTATTTTTCATGTACTTGTGCCAGAAAGGCATCGTTAAATCCTGTCGAATAATGAAGTGTCAGAATCTAACTAACTCGATAATAACATTATCTTGCAGTGTATTTCCAAATGCAAAATATTACCCCAAGGCATTATAGGTTAAGTAGATCATAACGGTACTGTATTTATTTTATTCTATAGCAGAAAACCCAAGAAAGATTGCGAGTCAAATACCATGCTTAATTCACCGCTTTAAGTGACCTGGCTGAGAACTTAAGTGACCTGGTTGGTTTATGAATCGCTATGGAAACAAAACGTAAAATCAGACGAAGCCGCAGCCTTAGTGACATTCTCAAAGTCTGTATTCCAAACATTGTGGAAAAGGAGAACAAAGAAATATGTAAAGATGAAGAAAAGTCTGTAAAGGCAACCGATTGTAATGGCAACGAGCAAAAAACAGTTTCTCTTGGAATCAAAGAATTGTACAAAAAGAATGCAACTAGTACGACAAATGACGTGGCTATAGCTGCGTCATCTCACGTTAATAACGATCAGTCAAAGGCTCTACTAACAGCAACAGGGCCACAAAAAAAGAAACCATCTCGGAAGTCGCACAGACGAAAACGCCGTGCTACACTTGCTGACTTGTCTTGTATCGATATCCTAAAACCTATACCTGAAATGCAAGAAGAGGAGGACGAATTCAATGCCCTTAGTCAGACAAATTTGTTGTTTCAAAGACAATTTTGTAAGGACAGTAAAGTTGATCAAAATGACATAGGACAAGAACCAAGAGATGTTGATGATGAAAGTGGGTCGGGACAAAGGCAGTCGTGGCGGGATGAGGTGCGAAAGGAGATGCAGCAATGGAGAGATGACTTTGAAAAACTGCCGTATCCAGAGAATACTCACAATGATATACGTCCCCTTAATGGAGCAAACGGTGAAAGTTTCGAACTACGCATTGAACCATCGAAAGAAAAGAGTGACCCAAATAGAACAGATTTAAACGTCGAAGAACAGGATGCACAAGATGATTCAGATGAGGACAACGATGAAGATGTCGAGAGTATGGAATTGAAAGAAGCGCTGTCAAACTATGAGATAGCATACAATGTAAACGAAGATGAGAATACCAATATTTTTGAACGTTTACAAACGAATTATAAGAAAAATAGACAACGTTCAGATTCGCTTTCTTCTCTCACTACTAAAAGTTCTGGATCTGAAAGGTCATCGTCATCAGTATCTCCTGTCGATGAAAAGCTACTACATGAGAAAATGCAAACAGTAGAAGCTCCAAAACGCAGGCGAAGATTCAGTACTAGTGACTTACACCTGAGGTGTCTGCTACACGCGTTACCATCAATTAGTGAAGAAGGCAAGAAAAATAGTTTCTCTTCATCTGGATCAAGTGATAGCAATGAAAGTATACCTGCTACAGATCTGATGAGAAGACGTTCGGGTAGTTTGCCAAATATTTTAGCCTTCAGACAAGCTATAATAATCAAACCACGAAATGATACTAAAGTAGACGGACCTAAAAAAAAAATTGATGAGGAGGATGACAGCTCTCACAAACAACAGATCAAACCTGAGCATCGTGAAGTAACGTCGCTAGATCAACCTCAGTTGACGCCAAATGCAACTGCTTCCAAAACGTCGAATAGAAGAAACAGCATGTCTGTAATCGAAGACGTAAGACAGAAAAGTTTAACTGATCCTGCTTCTGCACAAAACGGTGATTTACCAGATTTTCCATTGAGTATCGAAAAGAATGTTAGTATTTTAGAAAATGGCGTTACAAAAGGTTCCATTGAATCAAAAAACCTTGTGAAGGCTTTGGGACAAAAGATGAGAGCCTCCATACGAAGGCGGAATTCTATAGCTTCGTTAAAGCCCTGGACAGGAATAGTTGAAAGATCATTAAGATTATCCTTTCCGCTTCTCATGGATGAAGAGAATGAAGACGGAACGAAGGATAAGGTGGAGGAGATCCAAAAGAAAAACACTAACTCAGAAGCTGATTATAAGTTATTTTTCTCTGGGCATTGTAAGAATCAAAAAAAAGATAATGTAAGTGTAGTCAAAGGAGAAAATTTACCAGATTGTCAATTACACCAAGATTTTACAACATCAGCCACCGGCAACTGCCTTGTTTCAGGACTTGAATCACAGCAAAGCAGAAATAGCGCGTTCACCCAACAGAAAAAGCGTTATGGAGCTGACAAAGAAAAGGATCTTAAAACAGTCGAACAAATTTTCGAAGTTGTAAAGAATGATCACAAGAAGATAAATGAAAGCCTCACTGGAGAAGAATTAGAAGCACCAGCAAAAACGTCTTTATTGTCCAAAAGTGCAAACGAGATGCTCCAAAGCAGAGTTTCGACATTTTCCAGACGTTCTTCGGTGAAAGAAATACCAGTATCAAAACCTATGAAAGTCCTAAAGTCAACGTCCAGTCAAAAAGGCACTCTACCTCCGGAATCGCCCAAATTAGAGAACAAGAGAAAAGTACCAGTAGGAAGAGCCTTATCTAATCCATTACCCAAGACTTCTCCTAGCGTAAATCGTCCTTCAAGTCCTTTAGCTTTTTATGAGAAGAATCAGGGCATGAAGCAAGAGTCCTTATCTTCATGGAGCGTAAAAGAAAAACTTGACAAGGAAAGACCAGCGAAAACATCTTCTAGTACTCGTCCTTCAAGTCCTTCCGCTTTTTATGGGAAGAATCAAAGCATCAAACAAAAGTCCTTATCTTCATGGAGCGTAAATGAAACACTTGACAAGGAAAGACCAGCAAAAACAGCTTCTAGTACTCGTCCTCCAAGTCCTTCTGCTATCGTCACCAAGAAAAAGGGCGCGAAACAAGAGTTGCCATCTTCAAAGAGCACAAATGGAAAAGCTGATGCCAAAACACCTTCAAATCGTCCGCCCAGTCCTTCGAATATTACAAGGACTAATCAAGGCATAAAGCACGAGGTGGCAACTTCCAATAATAGTAGAGGAACACTTGCTAAAGCATCTCTCAGTCGTCCTCCAAGTCCTTCAGCTTTGGCAAGGAAGAATCAGGCCATCAAGCAAGATTCCTCTTCCTCAAAGAGTGCAAAAGGAACAACACCTGCTAAAGAAACACCGCCTAAAACACCTCTCAATCGCCCTTCTAGTCCATCAGCTGTTGACAGGAAGAATCGGAGCATGAAGCAGGAGTCTTCATCTCCAAGAAATGTGAAAAGGACACTCGATAATGAAACAACACCGAAAACAGTTTCCAGTTGTCCTCCAAGTCCTTCTGCGTTTACCAAGTCAAATCACTGCACAAAGGAAGGGTCCTCTTCCACTATCAGTGGAAAGGGAATAAATGAAAGTAAATCATCAAGTAAGACCCCTTCAAAACCTTCCCCAAAAGCAACAGCACAAGCATCTAAGAGACCATCTTCGCCAGTGACTAGAAAGAGGAATACGAAGTCGCCTCAGGTTACAAGAAAAGCTAGTATAAATTCAGAGTTCACTGAAAAGAAAGACGTTACTACCACGGTGCCTAATACGCCGAAAGACCAGGGAGCGCCAAGGAGACATTCATTGATATCTAATATGGAGGAAATACCTAAGGATAACAGTGATAGAGCTCTTGAAGGCATTGCGCCAAATGTCGAGACGTCAAAAACAACTAATATTGAGGAGAACGTGACCTCGGTTCCTAAGAAGCAGGTTATGGAAATGGAAGAGAAGCCAATAATTGAACGAGTTAGTAAAGAAGTAAAAGATCGCAAACCTGAGAAAGTCAAGGTATCTATAGCAGACGTATCTAAGGTTACTCCCATCGAAAATATACAAGAGAGACCGCGAGAACGCAAGACATATGTGAATGTTATAAGGCGTCCACTATCTTCATCTCTCGTAATCACCGTCCCGGCTTCTTCCCCCGAGAAAGAGAAAGAAGATCAACGTAAGCAAGACAAACATTTCTTTTCTTCAGGGATTAATCAAGAAGAAGTTTCTTTGACGAAAAAGAAGGAAGAAAAATCGAACGCTCTTTCATTAGACAACTCAACAGACAAATCTAGGTACCAAGAACTTGGCAAGAAACAAATGAACGTCGATCAAAAT
Source organism: Actinia tenebrosa (assembly GCF_029948245.1). Taxonomy (NCBI): domain Eukaryota; kingdom Metazoa; phylum Cnidaria; class Anthozoa; order Actiniaria; family Actiniidae; genus Actinia; species Actinia tenebrosa. The sequence continues at coordinate 5,881,133 of NW_028292572.1, read as the reverse complement.
CTTGATCAAGGTATTGAAAGAGAACTTGACAGCTTTGGATCACTCCTTGAAGAATTTGAGAATTCTCCTCTACAAATCAAGAGCAGCACGAATAATGATAATTTAGAGCAAATAAAGGCGCAAGATAATAACGAAAGTAGAACATTGAATGATGCAATACCAACGGAAAAAAGATTTGCAGCGTTAAGTGAGCGGTACAACGCGATCATGTCCAAGTTTGGAATGTTGAATGAAACTCCATCGAGTGAAAGGCCTACTGTTGCGACCACATCACCGACAACAACCGTAGTCGCATCGCCAGTACCTGATAACAAATCCAGCCAAAAACTTGGGGTCAGCTTAACGGTACATGAAAATACGAACAAAGCTAGAAGATCCGTCCTACCACTGTCTGAGGATAGAGTCAGTAAAGTTGTAGCCGGCTCATCAGTAACTGAGAAAAACGGGATTAAAGTTGGGATGACATTGGAAAAACCCGAGTATAAGGTCAAAAGTTGTGAAGTTAGTATACCAGAATCTATAAATACCATCAGCAATGAAGAGGATTGTTCACCAGTACTCGTGGAAAAGTCGGTTGGGGCCAGTTTTCCAGTTGAACCAAGTTTACCTCTATCCGAGAACAAAGCCACTTCAGCAGTCGTATCTAAGGATAATATCAGGAAAGATGAGATAATGTTGCCAGTTAATGAGGTCAACAGGGTTAATACACCGGTACCTGATGCTGGAGTCAGGAAAGGGGAAGTAAGCACACCATATTTTGATAACATAGTCAGGAATAATGGCGACAGCTTACAAGTGTCCGAGGATAAACTTAGCAAGCGCACTACAACCACAAGTGATATCGACTTGCTTCATTCATCTTTTGATGGCAAACAGACAAAAACATCACTGGACACACCTTTTTCGGAAGAAAATAAAGAAAAATCAAAATCAAAATCTTCGACTCCAATATTAATGTCTGAATTACCTACATTTGGGAGCTATTCTACACCATCAGTGCCAATAAAAGTTGCTGTTGCAAAGCTATCGCCTCTTTCCAGTTGTCAAGACGCAAGTTACCTTTCTATCATTTCAAAAGTCGACAAGGAGAAAGATCAAAAAAAGGAGAACGAGGGAGCAGAAAATCTCAAGGCTACTCTTATGAAAGTAGAGGGAAAATCCGTTATTCTACAAGGAAAGGTTCCTTATATCAAACAAAATGTGCAGTCCCTAATAAGGCCTGTGGAAGATCCTTTGATGCCCACAGCGAGCCACGATGATGAAGAAACGTCTGCTTTAGCAACTGATGAAACCTTTGGTGCTTTATCTGAGAACACGAAGAACAGCTATGAACTTTGTAGAACAACTGTAATAGCACGTCTGATTGATCGCAAACTTGGTCCAAGACGAAAAACGAGCATTGTGCCAACATTTGCCGCCAGAACGTCTAAAGTTTTTGATGACTCGGAGGCAGGGATGAAAGGGATTCCATTCACCATGCGGCACTTCAACAGATATCGCGATTACATCGAAAGAGTAACCTTGAAATCTACTGTTAGAACAGAGGTAAGAAGTATTTTTGCTGCATGAGTCTACTTCTATGTTATGAAAATACCTAATTCCCTTGCCAAGAGGTCATTTCAAATTAAGTTCTTTTAAATTAGAAGATATAACTAGCTAAAAACTAGTGTGAGCTGCGTCGGTGTTTCTAATGAAACAGTAATGATGAAAAGGTCAATTATACACCGTGAAAAGATGAAAAAACTTACTGACGTTTCGGACGCTAGTCCTTCGTCGGAGTAAAAGAGCTCTTTTACTCCGACTAAGGACTAGCGTCCGAAACGTCAGTACGTTTTTTCATCTTTTCACGGTGTATAATTGACCTTTTCATCATTACTGTTCTTTTAAATTAGTTTAGTTTCCAAGTATACTTTAACAGTGCTGTATTAATTCTAGAAGCTTTCTTATTTGCGACGTAAGACTAAAATCATTGCTTCATTTTTTCCTTTCTGAGGGAAATATTCCAATTAATTTTCTTTTCTTTTTTATTCTTTTTTATGTGTGTGAAAACCATTGTGCTCGCTACACCAACAACTTTATCAACATCGGCCCTGATCAGAAGCTGTGACACTAAATATCAATAGTGGTTGACATTGGTCTCATTATTTCTTCTAGGCCTTGTCCATTCATGATATTCTACACAATCTAGATACTTCGTTAATGGAGATGGAGCTGGTATCGCTGTGCAGAGAATGTACCAAAACACTGAGGACACTTGACGCTTTGGGAAGCTTACGTAAGTCAGACAATATTATTACCTAAATTTCAAATCGATCTGTATGCACTGGGGCATGTTCGGCATGTCCTGACTTCGTTTAGTTTTAGGGCTTGCACGCCTTAATATGCACGATGCATTAATTTTGTTTTCAACATTTTTCTATACTTTATGCAGCTTCGTATTTGTCACCTAACACAGTCATCGTCAACCCAAGTGGAACGATCAAATTCAGGCATCTCAGCACAGGTAAATGTTTAGACCAAAGCAACGCAGGGAGCCCATGTGACAACGAGTGAAAGAACAGTAATCTGAAAACAAATTCTTACTTTTATAAATCACTTCAAAAACAAATACCCTTTTCGTCAGAAAGCTATTTTGGAATGCCTAGATCATTAGCTTTTCAAAGTGAGGCATTTGCACTCATGTACATGCTCTGAAATAATTCACAAAGCCGGATTGCAAAATAACCCGAGACAGATATGTCCCGAAAGATTTAAACTTATTTAAACTTCGCCACGAATTTCATCTCAAAAAGATATTCAAATTCAGTGCTAGCAAATGCCTGGCAGATTCCTCGCAGGATTAATTGAAAAATGACAAATAAAATAAATACCTTCATTCTAGAGAGATCCTCGACAACGAGTTTATGGAGTTTGATGAATTAATTTTAAATGCTTGCTACTCAAACATGATCAAACTCGGTAATAGTACTAATATTTATAAGATCTTTTTTGTGTCGGGAGCATTTCTTAATTAGATTAAAATTTTCACTCGGCCCTAGTCCCTTTCTCAATTCCGAAAAGGCCAACCGATATCCTTGGTTGAGCCATTTCTATTTTTTGTAATGCTGAAAAAGCAGAATTCAACAGATAAAAAGTAAATTTGCGTAAACATATGATATCTATATACTCGTAAATAAAATTAATATATGTCATAAACGTTTTCATAGCATGAAATATAGTTTCTCTAAAACTAGATTTCAATATCATAAGACAGGCTAAAGGTTTGAAGGTTAAATTTTTACTAGTAAACCTCCTATAAGTTGATCGTAGGCAATGCAACATATACGTAACAACTTTGGAGCCCAACTTCTGCTTTCCTTTGTCAGAAACATCTTTACCAAAAGTCACAGAAACTTAAAATGGTTCTAATTCGTTCCAAAATACTGTCCAAAATGATGAATACACTTTCTCCACAGATGTAACCATAGATGAGCTCTTTTTGGCGCCAGAACACACCAAGAAATTCTCTTCTGAAAAGGTAAGACATTACTGATTTGTTATTCAACGAAATCGTCTAAACTATTGACAGGCATACCTCAGCATTCTCCATTAATACATTTTTTCGACAATATTACAAGATAGTACATTAGTTCGTTGTTCTATTTCTTTATTTCTTCTGCTTTCTCTCTCTCTGATTTGTGTGAGACCATCCGGCTTTCCATGAAACTGCTGCAGTGAAATGGCTTTTTCTTACAACCAATCAAAAACCTCGACGGCCCATTTTCAACCAATCACATTGTTACAAAGTGGTGTAGCTTTTTCGACAAGAAAAAATTCTTTAGTTACTTTTTTACTCAGTTTTTCGCTTCTTTTTCTTGGTTTTCATTTGGTTTCTTATATATGTTAGTACAACGCTACATTATTAGCCTTTACACTAGCTTTTTGGAACTGAAATTTAATTCTAATGTTTTTAGTTCTCACGTTGCCAGATTTCACTAAAAACTCGTGCTTGACTTGAAATAAGTAATTTTAGCGACGTGACATTTTATGGTTTCTTTGTTCATTCAGTAATCAAAGAAAGCAAACAATAGCTCACGCTGAATTACAATTCAATAGAACTTAGCCGAACTAAGATTCTTCTGTTAAACGAAGCATGTAGTTGGTTGTCTTTCGTCTCTTGTAAAGTAAACTATTGAACGTCTACAAACACAGCTTCTGAGACTTTCCGGGCAGTCTCTCTGTTGCTACAAAAGTTATTTGAAGTGTAAGCATAACTTAATGTGGAATTTTTATTGGAACAAGTCGAGCACTCGAAGCGTTGGCATCTCTAAGTAAGTTCAACTGTAAATACTGTTTTCACATTCGTGCATGAACTTCAAGAAGATTCACTTGCGTTATTAGGTGTCAAATTTAAACATTAGTGTTTTCCAACAAAAAGTTGAAGACATCTTTTCTATTCACAAATTTGAACTGCATGAGCTACACCTCGCATCTTCATGTTTAATTTGAATGCTTCAAATTCTCTTTGGAATTATATGGACTGTTTACTTGATTAGTTTACTTAGAGTTTTGTTTGAGCACGAAGTACCGCTAACGCACGGTTTTCGAGCACCGGTTTTCGCGTCCCTGTATTTTTGTTTACTAAATATCGAAGAATTCTTCACAAATTTCCTGGTTGTTATGTAATGCAAAGACATATTTTTGCATGGATTCTGATAAGCCTAGGTTCTATTGCCATTAATAAGTACTTTTAGTCCATAACAATCACAACACACTGCACGAATCAAGAAGTATGGACAATAGTGAGGACAAGAGCTCTCGAGCGCTTTGTTCAAAGCGACGACTGGAGACAGAGAATTAGCCTACTTACTCATTAGCCTGATGGGTCTATTGTAGTTTTGTTTCTTTACGAAATGCCTTCTTCCGCTTTATATTTTCTTTAATTTACTTTTACACGGGAGAAATTGAAGAAACAACACCTCTCATATCTAGAAGTTACACTCAAGAATGTGGATGGAGTTTGAAAAGTCGAAAGAAAACTCCCAAGTGCTTCGAAATATCTTTTGAATTTGGCTTGAAAAATGAATTCAAATTCAATTTCCAATGAACTTTGCCGATAATGTTTTGGTTTTATTTGTGACGAAAGTATATATTACAAATATCCTTTATTCAAGGTCTAGGAAACTTTGCGTAAGTTGAAGACTTAAGAAGGAGTTTTACTGCAATTTTTACAAACATGCGAACTCTGTGTGCCGTCAATCAAACCTAATCAGTCGGTACCTTTGATATTTTCGACTGGCGGCAGAAAAAAAAATTCAGCGTTCAACTCAGAGACACAAATCCGCATGTTTATGGAAAATACAGTAAACAATATAAAGAATTAAGTACACATGGCTGAATATGATTTCGCATTCAGTCTAAATTAATTGAATTAATATGAAAGAAATTTGAAACTAATAAATATATGAACACAAATGAAAAAGTCGTTAAAATTTCGGAATTTTCTACAATATAACTTTGGTAATTTTTAGTTGAAAAATTTAGTTTCTTATTAAAAAATCTTTATGTATTTTTTTGTTGTTTTTGTAATGGAGTGTACGCATCGTCACTGTAAAACCTTTGTTTTCTTTCGTTTCAGACGTGTGTTTTTAGTTTAGCAGTTACGATATGGCTGGCTGCTGACTGGAAGCTTACCGAGCACAAGAAGCCAGCCTTATCCAGAAAGTTCCAGGAACTTCTTGTTTCTATGACAACAGACTCGTCTAAGGATAGAGCAAGTCTTGATTCCATTTTACAGGTAAATGATAAATTTATTCCTTAGCGTTTTTTGTGATGGTGAATGAGGTGAATGACATGACGATGCGGCCATGGTCTAATGATAACCAGACGGCATTAATCCTCGTGTCTTTCTTACGTAATGCACATACGGTAGCTGTGGAACATGAAGATCTACAGACATTGAGCATCCACAACTGGTTCATAAATTAATACACAGACTAGCTGAGAGTTTCTGGACAAACGTGGGAAAAAAACATGGGCTGTGAATATCATGGAACATATTCTTTACATACACCTTTTTGCAGGAACGTTGTCATATAAAAATAAAGAATAGCAAAATAACAGATAGAAATTAATTATTTTTTAACGAAACTGGTGTAATTATTTCACTGTTTTTGAAGATATAGACTTAAATTTTTGATATTACCTTGTTAGTATACACCTATTTCAATGAACGTTGTCACCGTCAAAGGCGATAGGCTATAGGCCATAGGCGAGATTCGTTATTCCAGGATCCAAGAATAGCTGGAATGACTTGTGTTTCTGCTTCTTATTCTCGTTAAGAACATGGACCTTAGTGTTGAGACTGACTCAATGTTCTTTGTATTCAACGAAACCATTTCCGTCCCGGAATGACCTATCGCCTATCGCTTTTGGCCAGGACAACGTTTATTGAAATACTATATACTAAAACGTGTATACTAAAACAGTTATTCTTACAATCTAGGGAGCTTTAAATTTAAATCAAACGATAAAAAAATCTCTCATTTATTCTTTTCTAATGTTTTGTTATTCTTCTTATGACAACGTTTTTGCAATTAGCAGTATATAAAAAAATTGAAAATATATATTAGGAAGTTTATGTGTTTGTTTATGTGTTTATATGTTTGTTGTTATTATGATCGGGGTTTTTGCTGTTGCAGTCGCTTGCTTTTGTTGCAGCTGTTGCTACTACTTCTATCAGATGTTGTTTCACAAGTTGTTGCTGTCGTTGCAGTAGTTGTTTTAGTAATAGTGTGTCGTCATTGCTGCTGTCCGTAGGTATTTTCAGTTTTCTTTGTGCAAGAAAAGATAATGTCTTTTTAAAATGTCAAAAAAATACTTAGAGTCGAATAAAATGCCAACGGATCTTCCAACAACTTGTCAAATACTACTGTCAATTGAAGACAATAGCTACATCCTTCTTCAAAAAGGTTTTCTTGCTATAACACTGTTATATCATGATTGTCTCTGCAGAAATGCGACTCCTTACACACAGACAACGAGATGACGTCACGGGAACGCTGCCAAGCCTTGTTATGGGAGTGCCAGGCTACCAAGGATTTAGACAAGCTAAATGTAAGTAAACTGAAGAAGAGCTTTTTGTTGACCGAGCCTGATAAGGTGCAGACAGGAGAATCAGTTGTCGAGAAGACCTCATCGTTGTTGTTCTTATCGTTATTGTTCGTATTGTAAGCGATATTGCGTCCAGAATTTTATGAGGACACGTCAAGGTCCTTCCCATTTCACTTGCAACATTTGTTCGGAAACCGGAAGAAAACTCTGGGAGAAAAATTTTTTGAATGGAACACATCACGCCGACAAAAGTATAAGAGGGTTTTTTCAGTTTTGTCCGATACAGCGAGGACACACTCGAGCCGTGAAAACGAGTTTTTTTTTCGACTTATTATTCACTGAACTTTCTACTGTTTCAAACCCTCTAAAATGAAATACGGAACGTTCAAAATAAATCCTTCAGGATTAATTGCCTCAAGAGATGATTTACAGCATTTTAAAAAAGTGACGAAAAACTCGAAGTGTTCACGTTGCTATAGTTTTATGTATGTTTGCCTCAAGTACAGACCTTGCTTTCAAATAGGTTAAAAAACCACTTTAAACAAAGGTATATAAATATATTTAAACAGTTATAAATTATCATGTAAACGGACGCGCAATTAATTTTTATCAAAACAAAACCAATATAAACTACTCTAGTTTACTCAGCATGTTTGCACAAAAAAATACTCAGCAACTCATAGGTCACGCGATTGCTTTAACAATAACAGGTCCTTAGTAGGTTGTTGACTCTCGTTAAATTATGAAACTCATAAAATAAGATCCACTTGTAACTAACTTACATCTCGATTACCACTTAGTTGAAACTAGAGTAGGAATCGTGTACTTAGCCACCGTCACGGCTCGGAATTGACCGTATCTTTTGAACCAATCACTGAGCACGAGATCGCTGTTTATCCAATCAAATTATGACGACTTTTCATTCTGAGTACCTAGGGATTTTTTTCTCCATTGTTTCCAATCAAAATTGGATAATGAAGATCCTTAAAGCATTGCTCTATAGCTATTCCAAGCTGATAATAATTACCTGGGTTTTTATATAATCGATTTATGAAAAAGTATCTTAATTTGCACAACAAAGGCTTTGTTTACCAGAAAATAGACAGAAAATAGGCCGTGGTTTTGTTTGCCCCTTGTTTATGCTACACTTGCTGACACATTAAAGTAAGAACCAAAGACGGTTAAAGTAAGCAAAGCCGGTTTTAAAACTCCGCTCTTAAAAAGATTATTAAGTATACCATGAAAGGCATTAGTATTTTAAGCAAAAAGCACTAAATGACAAGAAAATCTATGGCTCTCCATCATTGACCATATGATGAAAGCCATACAAAGCTCAAGATAAACACGCGCATTAAAAATTGACTTGTGAATTGGATGTGAAGTGAACTCCACTTTAATTAGACAAATAAAGCCTGGAGGCACAAAGCATGTAGGCACATAAAGCGAGGCACGTTCGTGCTCTTCCTTATTGGAGTCAAAATCTATGATTTTTCGCACGTTTGATGCTTGTATCTCAAAACTGAACAGCTTTCTAAGTCACCGGCTTATTCAATTAATTCTTATCTACGTAAAATCATGGCTTAATGCGTGTAGCCTCAGAGGGGTAAGAAATGCAATTGGTTTGTTTCTTTTTATCTAACGATGATGACAGCTGAAGTTGTATGTACATGAAGCCAATTGAATTTAATTATTTCAAAGATAAGTAGACGTTGTTCACAAGATATGTGATCCGGATATTGTTTTCTTAGAAAATATCAGCCAAACAAGCTTTAAAGTTCAGCAATTGGTAAGCGTTTCCGCTCTAAAAAATGATGATACATTGTTGAAACGCTAAGTATTCTATATGACGATATAAACAAAGTCAGAAACATTATCTTTCGACGATGAAAGAGGAAAAATGGCATCTCCTTTTCAATGGCAGACTCACTCATTAGATAATCGTTTCCATAAACGGTTTTTCAGGTTATGATCGTAAATGATGTGCTGCAACTGTTCATCAGATGATGTGATGATGTTCAACATCAGATGACTAATAAACTTTTTATCACTGGTTTAGACAACAGGAAATCGATCACCGTAGTAACAGGTTTACGATGTAGAATATTGCCCCGAATTGAACAAAATATAAACATTTTTATAGGGACTGAATTTTAGATTAAAATAGTAAATGGTGGTGATGGGGCAGGTGATGCCATTATGATAATGATAGTGATTGTGATGATGATGATAGTGATTGTGATGATGATGATGATGATAGTGATTGTGATGATGTTGGTGGTGGTGATTATGATGATAATGGTGGTGGTGGTGGTGGTGATTGCAATTGTGATGAAGATGGTGGTGGTGGTGGTGACGTTTGTGATGGTGATGATGGTGGTGGTAGTGATGGTGATGATGATGATAATGATGATAGTGATGATGATGACTATGATTATAATGATGATGGTTATGATGATGATAATGATGATAGTGATGATGATGAATATGATTATAATGATAATGGTGATAGTGATGATGATGACTATGATTATAATGATGATGGTGATGATGATGATAATGATGATAGTGATGATGATGATAATGATTATAATGATGATGGTGATGATGATGATAATGATGATAGTGATGATGATGACTATGATTATAATGATGATGGTGATGATGATGATAATGATGATAGTGATGATGATGAATATGATTATAATGATGATGGTGATGATGATGATAATGGTGATAGTGATGATGATGACTATGATTATAATGATGATGGTGATGATGATGATAATGGTGATAGTGATGATGATGACTATGATTATAATGATGATGGTGATGATGATGATAATGATGATAGTGATGATGATGACTATGATTATAATGATGATGGTGATGATGATGATAATGATGATAGTGATGATGATGAATATGATTATAATGATGATGGTGATAGTGATGATGATGATGATAGATGTCATCATTATTATTTAGTTATGACTTTGAAGATGCTAATGTGGCGGGCTAGTGAGTATTCTTTATTACCCCTGCTTCATATAGGTCGATAAGAAAGCAATCGTGGAATCAGAAAAGACAAAGGCACAGCACGCCATTTTGATGGGATCTGTTTCTGTTGCTGCTAACGTCAAAGGATTCCTTAAACAAGTAAGCATCCTAAATCAGTAGCGTATTTGCTTAATATAAAGCAAAACCTTTTTACTTTTTTATGTGTTAGGCTTTAAAATATACAAATTATTAAATACGCAATCACCAAAACTCTTCAACAAATTTGGCTCTAGGTTTTTTCGTTCTATAGTCAAAGGGATTTTTGAGCTCGGTATAGCGTGTGCTTTGGCGCAAAGTCACTAAATTGTAATTGAGAAAAAAGCCGCTCGGACTGTAATTATAATGAGCGACTTAAATTTCTGAAAACCGCATTTAAAACTAAATATCCAGAACTCGATTTACTTGCTCTAAAAAATTGTGTTTGTTTTGATTGTTAAGATTATAAATATACATCAACAACTTTGGTAAAAATTTATGTACTAAAGTTATGCTTAATAGCTTCAATCAGTATATGAAAAGAAATTCACTAAAATATCAACAACTTTGTAAAAAAGAAGAAGAAAAGGGAAGCTTGAAAAATAAATGAGTTGTTGTATCAAATGATGGCAAATCTAATCTAAAAAAGGTTACTTCAATTTCATTTGAATGTAATGATGGCAAACAGAGATTTTGTTTTGAAAATCACTTGAATGAATTAGCTATAGACACATATCAAGCCAAAGAATCGAGGAAAAATAATGACATCCTCATTGATATTTTAAGGATACAAGAGAGAAGCAAAAGATAGCGGCACTATTTGTAAATCCGTAATGTTTTTACTCAATTAGTGATATTTGTGTGAGATATTTTGACCTCGCATTCCCCAGGACAGATACAACCGATCATTGAAAATACTAATATTGTCGTTAACTAAATATAAACAATAATTCTTGGACTGTGGTAGTGGGCGGAATGAGCTAGCCACATTGTTATTTTATTGCAAAACTGATTTTGTAACAAGAGACACCAAGTTGTCCTAAAAAACAATCCTTCATGGAAGGAAAAAGTTTTTGAAAAAATTCGATTTCCTCAGAAGAGAAACTTTGTTGGCTTTCATAATTCTAAAGTTGAGCTCGTTTCACGTTAGATGTTAAAGGTGAGCTGTGCAATGCTTTTTCTGATAGATAAGGATTCGATATCTTTAATTTTATATTGCCGGCCACTTCAAGAAAACAAACTATTGCCAAAATAGACTAATTCAGGGAAAAATACTAATTATTTTTGAAATACATTTAAAATTACTGATAATCTTCTCTTGACTAAAGGTTGAAAACACTTCCAATGAGAAAGAAAAACAGACTCAAGCATCTCAACGAGATATCAGATATTTTCTACGTTAAACGGCAAACGAAACTATATTGAAAACAAAATCTACTTCATCAAGATAGCTCAATAACTATTCTTTGAATATTTGATTTTATATTTCTACAAAGAGCGTTATTTGCCTTTGATGATATTTTTCTCAACGTTGCAAGGCTTCCTTTTACAGTTAATACTCACTACATTTCAATTTCTTCCAGTATCGCGATTTTTCTCTTAAGTTTGAGTGGGAGAGAGCCGCCAATATAAACCCGTATTGACGGCTCAGAATTACCTCGCGATATTAGAATCGCGCGGTACAAAACTTTTTGCAGTTTAGTTTGAGTCGCCAAAACAGGTATATATTCATACTTATCGATTCATCGCTTCGGGATATATTTTCTCTCATCGCCGTCGATATATACCCGTATTGGCAGCTCAAGATCGCAATGATTTATAAATATTTTATAGTATTTGCTATAGATTTACATAGGTAAGTTTTTGATTTTGATTTATTTCAGGCTCAAGCTCCAGCTGAAGGAAAATTTGTGCAGGATACAAAACCACGTGACACCATAAACAAATCTCTTGAAACGGAACCTCAAAGCATTGAGCAGGAAATAGATCATAATAAGGATAAACAAACCAACCCCAAGGCTCCCTCGCCTGCTGGCAGTATGTTTTCACATTATCACAACCCAGCTGATCCGAGTATGGTGTTTACCCCGATCAGCGGTCACCCGAACCCTAACCATCAATCAAGCTTCCCAGGTGGCCAATCACAGACATCAAAGCCAACCTTTTTCCCGATTGCTGTTCCTGTTCCAACTGCTGGAACTCCTCCAATGTGGTATATGACTCCTTCGGGAATGGTTCCATTTGGCCCCATGGGGCACCACCCTGGGTACTTTGTACCAGTGAACCAGGGATCTGCGTCATCTGTGGTGTCTGACAGTGAAATTAGTGGAATATGCGAGATGGCACCCAAAGAAATAAGTCGCGATTCTCACCCAAGCACACCTATGTCAGAAACAAGTCATGAATCTAGTGCATCAAAAACAACTCGAAGTATTACCCCTAGCACCAAATCCAAGATACCTCGTCCAATACGAGACCCTAATAGGCGTAGCCCAAGACCTCCGAACTCACACAAACCAAGAAATTCACCCAAATCCTTTACAACAACAGAGCCATCCGAACGTTCTCAAGTACGCAAAGGTATCAAAGAGGAAGTCGATATTTCACCTATTAAAGAATCATTCAGAAGTACACATGAAAATAGTACCAAGACAAGTTCATATCGTTCTCATACTCCTCCCATTAGGCTAAGATCTGGAAGTGTTGAACTGGAACGAGAGGAACTAAGAAGACCCAGACCTCGCTCATCAACAGGATCGCTGGTTTCCACTCCCCCATCTGGAGAAAGGACATCACGGCCTTCTAGCCCGGTAACCTATGGCAACAGAAGTGAAAGATCTCGACCTTCAAGCCCTAATTTCTCAGAAGGACGTTCTGGCTCACGCCCGTCCAGTCCGGTGGGCTCTAGGTCATCCAGTCCTGTAGCAGCACTTATTTCAAGGTTTGAAGACTTGTCTACCAAACAACAACCCAGTGAACACTCACAGTCCGTTTCAAACCTTTTGTCAAAGTTTGGCTCGTCATCTTTATTGCCTGACGATCTGCTCACAAAAAAGCAATTCAAGGCCAACACTCCTCAAACCAAAGAGCGTGATTATTATGGACGATCTGGACCTTTTAGACCTACCTCTGCGGCAGACCAATATTTAAATGAGTTGCCCACTGACACTGATGAAGCTCTGTCCAAATCCTGGCCTGCAAAGCCTACACAAAAGCGATCGAGTCAAAATGATGCACCTTCTCTGAAGACTGATGATTCTTCACCGTCTAGAAATCTCCGTAACAACGAAACTAGCTCAAATCGACAAAGAACCCAAAGTTCTGATGGTGGTTTATCAATGCAAAACCGGAATCTTTTGGCTTTGTCTCTAGAAAACATCTATGGAGTTTCGTATGAGGAAGAGAAGCGGCAGACTACAGAGCAATATTCGATGGTGAGGAATCGTGAGAGGTCTTGGACATCAATGGAAAATGTGCACAAACCAAGTAATGAAGAACAAAAAGTGGGCTACAGAATTAGGTCATCTTCATCAGCAGAAAATCTTAGTAAAGAATACACAGATATGGATCGTGCATCGAAGGATCTCGGGGTAGCATCCGTTAAATCTCAAGGACTCAGGAAATTATTGGAAGAAAATCTTTATGCAAAAGATAGAGGCATGGGCAAGGATAAACTTGCATTGAGTAAGAAATTATCCTTAGAGAGAACAGGACATGGTCTATTCGAATTCGGGAATAAGACAATTCCAATCATGAACGCAGACAATACCCAGCCTGAATATTTAACAGACAAGAAAAGTGTATCCAATAGTTCAAAACATAATCAAGAGTTGAATATCGGTACACGAGAAACTACGAAAGAATCAGTTTTTAAAACCAATGTTATGAAACCTGAAAGAGATTACCAACAAGACTATCCTAAAGAACTAGTTTCTCCTTCTGGTCGTTCGCGATTTGAAATCCCAGTAGCAATAGCTGTTATGGACGGCGAAAGAGAAATTATGAGTTCTAGTGCATTTGCCCCATCTTTATTCAGTCCTTCGTCTTCTATTAAAGATAAAGCGTTCTTTCAGCATCCCATAAAGCTGGAAAAAGAAACTGCCCCTCTGAGTCCACCAGCACCTCTATCACCCTCGGTGAAAGACTGTAGACCAACGAGTTATTTTTCCAGTTTATCGTTTTCGGATATTGCGATGAAGCCGGAGAAAGATACAGCACTTGATCGGAACAGGAAAGATGATACAGGGCATCACCCTAGAGCCACATCATACCAAGTGGATTCTGATGGGGTTGGTGTTGAGCATCATGACAAGCAGAAAAAACCAGACATTATTGAATTGGTTGACAAAAATTCAAATATTGAAAACTTGGACTTTAACAATACTAGTTCTTCTAGGAAGAACATTGACAAAGGTGGCTCCTCCTCAAGAAACCCCTTAGCTAATTCTAACGATTATTTGGAACGTTTTCAAAAGAGGCTGACGAAAACTAACTCATTGGAGAATATAAGACAAGACACGGAGAGTCAAATAAGCTTGGATTATAATGATTCCAAGCCAAAAGCCTTTGAAGACAATGCCCCTTCCACGAAACCTCATTTCACAATAAGAGAATCTGTTGGGAAATTGTCGGCTGACTCTTTAGGACATCCCTTAGAGAATTTTGGAACCATTCGTCAAGACAAAGGAACGCTTTCTTCATTGGATTCACAAGGTTTTCGTGGTACTAGAAGCTCTCAGACAGAAGCTGAAGGTAAAGGAATCAACAACGAGAGAAGCCCTAGTGACACTGGTGGAAAAGAAAGAAGCACTTCAAATGACACCCAACAAAGATCAAGACCATCGAGGGTAGATGAAACTTCAGCAACATCAACACAACAGCAAAGTACTCAGCCTGGTAGTAGTGCATCTTCTCAACCTTCGAGCGTAGCCAACACCCAAGGAAATCCGAAGCCACCTGCAAATAAGCCATCCAGCGTCCCTAACACCCCAACATCTGGCAGCTCGAAAAACTCTAAATTTTTTAGCTATACAAGACGACAAAGTTCTCCTCAGGTAACACCCTTGTCAGAAGAAAAGTCAGCGAAGCAAGATACTTCTAGCTCATCAAAGTTGCAGGATCGAAAGCTTACTAAACAAAGTTTCAAACCGAAAAGTCCTGCTCCTTCTACCAATCCTCGCGCAACTAGCCGTAATCATCATTCAACCGCAGCCGAACAGAGCACTTTTGACTTTTCTGGAAAGGCTCTGCTAGAAAAGGTGGTAGGCAATGTTACTATTGACAAGCAGGTAAACCGGAACATGCGACATGAAAAAGTAGCCAAAACCCAATCAATTCCTCTCAATGTTGAGCACATGCTGTCAAAGAAAACGCAAGACAATGATACACGAACCGATTCTTCCGACTTGACATCTTCAAAATGGGGAAACGTTAGGCAGTTGGTTTTAAGAAGCCCAACGTCACCGACTTCATCTAATTCATCTTCGTCATCATCTTCACCAAGGCTTCCTCTAAACAAATCTATGTTTTATTTTCCTCAAAGTGAAAGAGCAGAAAAACAACTCTCACCAACAGAACAGCTGAACAGCTCGGGTCAGAAGGGTTTTGTCATAACTGACACTAGTAGACAAAGTAAAGTGAAGAGTCCCAATACAGAAAGAAGCGACAATTTGGTTTATCAAAAAGACTCAAGTTCCTCGAACGAAATAGAAAAGAAGGAAAGGAAAAAGAAAAATGGGACTGTTGAAAAAACTAACTTTAAAAATCCTTCTGCAGGAGCCGATTTGGCAACTGAATTAAATGTCGATGAAACAAAATCCATGAAAAGTAAAGAAAAGAGTTCGATGATGAACAAGGTAGCTAAACTAACAACCAAAGCAGATAGTGTTAACATTGCTTTAGACAAAAAAGAAATCACTGCACGTGCAGAGAGTCAATCCTCAATTATTACACAACCGAGCAAGTACGATCATAACAATATGAACTTACAAAATGAAGACGTGAAAAATAAAGAACAAGGAATAGAAAAGAAGTTAGAGAAGAGTAGCCGTAGAAATTGTCACAACTCAGAAAATTTGGAAGAAATTGAGAGAAGTCCCGCAAGCAAAGAAAGTAATGCCGAAAGCGATAGTCAGGGGGAGGTTTCGAGCGAGAGGAGAGGTTCATTCGATCTTCGACAGATTTATAACTCTGCACGAAGAGCATCCCTCACACCTCGACCTGACACTGCATCCCCTAGATTATCGCCCAGTTCCTCTACCGCTAGTCGACCTAATTCTGCACTTGATAAAAGACCACCGTCACCAGGCAGACTAGACTCCAAGGAGCTTTTGGGTCATTTTGTTAAAAAGATGCTTAATTCAGCAAATGCAGCAAAACCCAATGGTGGCTCCCCAAGTTCTTCATTTGCTGACGGAGCCTCTCAGCAAAGTAGAGAGCCATTGAAAACGGACGTTTTAGGCAAATATGCGTTAAGTCCTCGAGAGAGGAAGAAATCTACGGGAAATAAGCACCT
The DNA here is from genome assembly GCF_029948245.1 of Actinia tenebrosa. Lineage (NCBI taxonomy): Eukaryota > Metazoa > Cnidaria > Anthozoa > Actiniaria > Actiniidae > Actinia > Actinia tenebrosa. The sequence continues at coordinate 5,864,494 of NW_028292572.1, read as the reverse complement.
GCAGGACAGAAAGGAATCTCTTGAGAGAAAAGAAGAAAGCGCTGCTGGAAGAAGAGAGAGAAAAGTGTCTCATGAAAGAGTACAGCAGCATTTAGATCAGGAAAGACATGACAAGACGAGAGAAAGGAAAAAATCCTATGAGAGGAAACAGCAGAATGAAAACCAAGGACGAAATGATGCGGCAAATGAGGGGAACGGATCACATGACAAAGAACATCAGCTTGACAACCAAGGACGAATTGGTGCAGTAAGAGAGAGAAAAACATCTCATGAACGAATTAAACAAAAGAATGAAGAGCGGGAGAAGATCAACCCCAAGACAGATAGAACGATATGTAACGACAAAGAACACTTGAACGAAAGAGTGGAAGTTGCAGAGAGAAGATTATCTCATGAAAAAGATAAGCAAGAGGTACGTATATCCGGCAGTCGTATTTATATTTCTGAACCGTTCAAAAACCATTCAATATTAAGCTGTTTCGTCGGTGGGCGCAGTCAAATTTCTTTTATTTTATTTATTTTATTTATTGGGGGTCTGATATTACATTTTCAGTCATCCTAGATTCCCAAATATTAAAGCAATCCTGAAAGTGGGCTGTCTGAAGCCAGCTTCATTATTCCGTCACTTTACTGCCACCCGGTTGGCTCAGTTAGTTGAGAATCGGACTGTTGTGCGGCCGGAGGTCGTAGGTTCAAGCCTCGGCGACCGGACCAACACTCAGGGTCTTAAAATAACTGAGGAGAAAGTGCTGCCTTTGTAATTACATCTGCAAATGGTTAGACTTTCAAGTGGATCGGATATCCACTTTAAATGGCGGTCCCATCTCTCTCATCATTACTAACCAATATCGGAGGGACGTAAAAGAACCACTAAGGACGTAAAGAAACCCAATGGCAGTGACCATTCTCAGTGTCTACACCTCATACTAACCACCTCATGGTTGTAGGCGCCATTGAATACGTACATATGAAGGGCGCTATATGAATCTCAAATCATCGTCATTTTGTAATAATTATCAGTTAACTCACTAAATAAGCCTGGTTTTTTTCGTAGTCTTTAAATACTTCTGGAGAAAACGAAGTCCTAAACAAACTAGTCGATATGATACACGATGAATTTGCTTTCGATGGTTACCTTGACGACGGCGTAGAAGATGTCAATATGGGTAAGTTGTTCTTCACTTACCCAAAGGTGTCCCATGCATGACCCACGTGCAAATGTTACACACATAAAGCTTTTCTAGCATTTTTTGTACGCTGGATTACGAATGGAGAAGTTCAATAGGCCCTTTGCAGCTCAGTAATCACGTGCTGATTAATTCACTGAGAGCAAATGATTGAACATCTTGATTCCCATGGGCGAAATATACTGGAGAGCAATCAAACTTTCTACAACCTGTTTCGAGAGATCGTAATAAAACCGCATTTCGTAACACACTGATTACACATCGTTTCATTCAGTTCTTTACAAGTAGCTAAAAAGAATCACCAATTTAAAATAAGAACAACAATTTTGCTCTCCAGTATATACACGTGACCGTTAACTGCAAAAGGCCTATTCCTCCCTCATCCTTGGTCGATGGTTTTAAACCATTTCTCAGTTGTCCCAGCTTCCAACAATTCATGTTTGCTAGAGAGTGCATGGTACGTAATTTGAACCTGTTCATTGTTTGATAGGTGAATATGTGATGTCTCTATCTGGGATGAGCGAGGACATGTTCAAAGAGTCTGTCAGAGACCAGTACAGTGACTTGTACTGGGATGATGATTTACTTCAAGACATGTACATTCTGGTCAATAGGAAACTCACTTCACGAAGGTAAGTGTCCCCTTTGTGCGCGTTTGTGGACTAATTGTTCCTTGCAGGTCAAAAGGACGGAACACAATAACCTAATGTACTGTGGGCCTAATCCACTTTGGCGTAATGTTTTGCCCATTTCAGACCACGTGTCATTCTCTCGAGAATAGGTTTCTTTGTTTGAGTTGCATTCATATTCATGTGACTTTTCATGTATACAACCGTTAAACAAAGATATAATACTCTATTCAATGACAAATAGACTGAAATGGGAAAACAGTGGATTAGGTCTATTTAAGTTATCAGGGGTTTACTGCAAACTTTCCTAAAAGAGCTAGCCTGCGTAGCTCGGCTCTAGGGGGAGGGGAGGGGAGAGAAGGGGAAGAGGAGAAGAAGGGAGAGCCCTCTCTTCTTTCCCCTCTCCCCTCCCCTCCCCCTCCCCCCTCCCCTAGGGCCGAGCTACGCAGGCTATGAAAGAGCTGGATGAATTGATTGCATTTAAGAGGGAATGCGGATGTTCCCCAATGTCCAATTCCTGTCAATCTGGCATTTCATCTTTAGATTTTGCTAAAGTCCAGATGTTCATTTTATGTTTGCCATTTGTTAATCAGACCCACTCTTAGATTCTCCGAGAGCATTGCCAGTGATGTGAGTCGACCAGGCTCATCACTGTCCATGGATTCTAATCCCGACGCTAGTCACCTGTCCACCAGGTCTGTCTCACGTACCAGCAGTGAAAGGAGCTTCCTTGAGACTCGAGACTACGTGATGTCATCACTCGGAGAGCCAACTCAGTTCCTACCATTCAAGATGATTTGTCCTGAGATAACTAGGGATATTATTGAAGAATTAGGACCAGTGTTTGAAGATTATCAAAAGGAAATGGTAAGCTGGTCGCACTCGTTGGAAAATATCGTAACACTGGAAATCCCGCGGGGGTGGGGGGGGGGGGGGGGGGGAGGGATTTGACTGACTAAATTTATACCATGCCTGTATTTGGTTTTCAGAAAATCAAGTTAGCGCCCAGTATAAGTGAACTAATGGAGAAACTGGGAGCCAAGATTCTGGTAAGCGTTCTGGTCTACCACCCACCATATCACAAGTCGATTTCAGTGAAATGCACACAACACGACACGGCTACATCTTCAACCAATCATAGAGCGTTTTCACTCGCGTGAGAAGGCAGCCATAAACGATAGAAACTTTCTGCACAGTATTTGCATAAAAATATAGTTCAATTCCCGGAGGATAGAAACTGTTTTGTTTTTGTACCCCATAACGGCCGCTGTGAAGTTACGTGAAAACGCTCTATAGCTCACAAAATCAGTTCTCATACAATGAAAATACTCGCGGTACCCCCATATTTACGGCACGGCAAGTTCGCAACGTCATTGTAAAACTCATGTATATTTTATTTGTATCAGGAAATTGGCCAACAGTTAACTCTAGAGCGTAAGGCAAAAAAGAAAAACATCGCTTCGTTTAAGAAGATAGCAGATATTGATAATAAAAAAGGTAAACATCGTTGAAAACAACAGTAGCGTGACGTAGAGTACTGAGCTTATAGTCAGTCACTTTCACAGTTCCATGTGCCATCTTGAAAGATAGCCGTGCCTTTGCATCGAAGCGAGAAGAACGTTAAGTTTGCACACACAAAAAACCGTCCTTTTTTCACGAGGGTAGCACTTAATAGCCAGTGGGTAACAAACCTGTGGCCCTCATTCCGTGATCGAATTGGAATTTAGGAGTTGATTTTTGGGGAGGGAAGAAAACCGGAGAACCCGGAAAGTCCTCGAAGCACAGGAAGAACCAACAAACAACTCTACTCATATACAACACCGAACCCGGCGGGACTCGAACTCTGGTCGCATTGATGAGAGGCGAGCGCTCACACCGCTACACCACCCATGCTTCCCAAAATGATAGAGATATTTAAATAATTGTCCATGGTGTTAAAAAAAGGTCTCTATCAGTGCAAGCTCACCGTTCATCTCACTTCGATGCAAAGGCACTGCTACCTTTCAAGATGGCGCAGGGAACTGTGAAGGGACTATTGACTTAAGTTAACTGACCTTGATGTTCTATGCTTTAGATGTGAAAGATCTGGCCAGTAAACTGTTACAAGAAATCGAAGAAAGCGACAAAAAAATCATATATTTGAAATATATCCAGAGACGACTCAGGGTAAGAAATGCTATTTTCTAGATTATACTAGAGTTTTCAAAAGCAAACATACGCTCTTTTTCGCATTGTAAATATATGAACGTAGTACAACTCTATAGTTCCTGCGTCGTCTTGGAAGATAGCCGTGTCTTTCCTTCGAGAGCGAGACGAACGGTAAGCTTGCAGTCATTGAGATTAACACCTTGGACAATTATTCACATGTCTCTATCATTGCAAGGTCGCCGTTCGTCTCGCTTCGAAGCAAAGGCACGGCTACCTTTCAAGATGGCGGAGGGAACTGTGAAAGGGACTAAATTATCATTGATCATATAAGAACAAGCGTAATAGGTAATAGTGCATCCACACGGCTTACCGCCTCATCTCTCATATCTTTGATCATGTTTATTTGCTCGATATTTGCACTAGGATAGACCAGTTTGGAATCCAAATTACCGCTGTGTTCCTTGATTACAGACTCATTTGCACAGGGTAGCCTCGTATCAGTGTCTAAATATTCACAATAACCAACGTTAAAGTAAAGAATGCACAACTTCAACAATACAAACACTTGGAAACTCGACGGACCTTGACCGGAACACGTGAATATTCTGCACAAACTCGAGGCTAACCCTGTGCAAATGAGTCTGTAATCAAGAAACACAGCGGTAATTTGGAATTCGAAACTGGTCAATTGGTTCGCCTGATCTCACGACAGCATAGTGTGCCGCGTAACACATTACGTTTGCATGTAATACGAAAGAAATGACCGTAATTAATTCTCGCTATTAAATAATTTATATTATAATGTATCGCGCACCACAGTCAACCCATGTATTTATTTATTTATTCATTTTTTCCATAGAACATCTATGCAGAACGATTTGGTTTGGATCATTCTTTGCTTTATTCCTTCGTCAGCAGGTAATACTCTTGTTTTCTCCTGTTCATTTCTCCAGGGATTTTTACTTTTCTTCTCCCTCCTCCCTCCACAAAATTCGATTGATATCACTTTTTTTGTACTTTTAGCTATGGTATTGAGAACGTGTCTCTAGAGCCCAAGAGACAAAACAACCTCTTGAGTTTCTCTCCGCTTTGGGACCAGCGAGGTAACCAGTCATCAGAAGCTCACGGTGAATCGATACGAGGTCCTGTGCTACAGTACGGCACCACCCAGGGTCTGTTCTCTTATCTGTTTGCAAGGTAAGAAACTCAAAACTCTTTCATTAAAAAAAAAACTTTCAAATTTTATGGAAGTCTGAAACTACCGCTGCGCTGATCTAAGACAGGGCAAGCCTGACTCACAGATTGGACCCTGAAACAACCTCTGGGCTGATCTAAGTCAGGGCATGGCTAACTCACACATCAAACCCTGAAACGATTTCAGGGCTGATCTAAGTCGGGGCACTGCTATCTTACAGATCGAGCCCTGAAACAACCTCTGGGCTGATCTAAGTCAGGGCATGGCTAACTCACAGATCAAACCCTGAAACGATTTCAGGGCTGAACTAAATCAGGACACTATACTCACTCACAGATCAAACCCTGTAATAACTTCTGGACTGACCTAAGTCAGGGCATGGCTAACTCACAGGTCAAACCCTGAAACAACCTCCGGGCTGATCTAAGTCAAGGCACGGCAAACTCACAGATCGAACCCTGAAACAACCTCTGGGCTGAACTATATCAGGACACTACTAACTCACAGATCAAACCCTGAAACAACCTCTGCCTGAACTAAATCAGGACACGGCTAACTCACGGCTAATGTAAGAAATATTTTCAGTTTTTCTGTTCAGGAGGCTTGGATGAACAACTCGAAGCACCCCTTCCATCTCTCCCCAGATTCTTGACGTGCAATGAAAATTACAGGTATTTTGTTGACTTTCAGGTACTCCATGAGCCAAGCCTTTGTACGATTCTTCCTGTACACCTTCCGTTATTGCGCATCACCCGACGAGTTGTTTGATTTCATCTGTGACAAGTGCAGAGCATCTTTGAGGTAGGTACTTTGATGTATTCAAGCTAGCGTTCATCATCATCACCTATCATCCTCCTCATCTTTATTCATAACCACTTGGTATAGACACGAGTGAAAAAAATCTGCGCATGCTCTGAATCCGTATGCAAATTAGTCAAAACATAAGTAAATTTGACTTTCAAACATGCCTGATAAATTGGACTTCACCAAATGCCAAAACTTAGTGTCCATGCTTGAAACTTAAGGCTAATTCTTTCATATTGTGTTTGTTAATACAGTATCTTGGTCTTACAAAAGCATACTCTCGAACTTTTTTGTATACTTGGAGAAAACAAGCATTTATTTTCTCACTCAAACTCTTTAAAATTCTTAGAAAACGTGCTGAAATGCACGCATGCGCAAACGTTTTTCTCTAGTGTCCTAGGTATAAGCTTACAGGGTTTTTCGAACTTGTATAAGTATTAGAATAAATTAATAGTAGTCTTTTCACTATGTGTGAAAAGATTATACCAAGGCAGGCAAGGCAGTCCAAAAAGCTACCCTTTGCTTTGACTCTTAAGGCTGATATTCATCTTTCTTCTTCGATTCCTATCGCTAGTTTTTGATGGCTGCAGTCTCATTTATATAGGTCTAGTCAGCTATTGATAGCCAGCTGAGCGGTGAGCTTTATTTCAACCAATCACAGCGCAGATTAGCTGTTTTGCCGACGGCCCTCATTCCCAGGCTACTGTAACCCAACTTTTGCGTATTTTTTGGGGGTTTTCTTCCTGTTGTTTTTTTTTTTTTTGACTAAAATATAATATACGTGCCTACAAGAAGCAGAAATATAGAAATGAAGAATAAAAACAATTTCACTTTAACACCACGTTTGCTTCATTGAGTACAAGCATCAAAAATGCTTAAAACAGGTAACTTTGTCCACTCATGCTTTGCACGCCGTATTCACCGCTCAGCTGGAGATCCTACAAGGATCCTAGAAAAGTTTTCTGAATGTAAAATGTTTACAAAAATGATTAAAAAACAATAAGCCCCTGGAGAGATTTGAAATCTCGACCCCTGGTTTACAAGACCAGTGCTCTAACCACTGAGCTACAGAGGCCTTGCTATTGTTGAATGTATATCCTAACTAGCTCTTTATCAGCTCTTTCGCACGGTTGTTGAATACTTTACTTATGCTTAATATTTCATGAGGAAAACACAATAGAAATCATGATCGATGTTCATTTGCATAAACTTTAACTTGGATTTTCTTGGGCAGATTCACTTTTATCTTGAAAATTTTAGTGACACACAAAGGAACTAACCTAGACGTTTGTTAAGCAATCTACAATATTCGTGTCTTTGTTGTATACGATATACAAACGCTCGGCTACGCCCTGAGCTTATAGAGCAGTTTTCGTATGACTGTGAAAAGCTCAGTGTCGTAAGCGTGACGTGCCGTGACCGTGATACTTTCTAGATTTTTAATTGGCTGATTTTTTCACGCGCAATATGATTGGTGTTGCATTGCCGTGATCTTGGCGTGACCGTGTCCGCGCCGTGCTTATGCCGTGTTCCGGGTATTTGATTGGATGGAGAGTAAATTCTCGTGCAATGTGATTTGTCTGGCAAATCCCTTGCTGTGTCACGACCGTGTTCGTGCCGTGAACTTTTCACAGTCATACGAAAACTGCACTATATCGTATACAACACGGCTACTCATACTGTATTTATTATATAGCGCTTGATTGCTAAATTTTATCAATACCTTTCTCCCTTTTCTTTTGAGTAGAGCTGAGACAGGATCCGACAAGACTTACAACCATCAACTTCAGATTCGTTATCGTGCACTTGATCTCCTGGCTGAATGGGTTGACTGCTGCTTTCAGTTTGACTTTAAGACAAATCCTGGGCTGCTGGAAAGTCTTTTCGCTTTTCTCGACAAAGAGGTTTGCAAAATTTTGGATTATTTTTTTGCTTCCCAATTTTTGGTTTCTCAATATTTTTTTTCAATATTAGCTTATGGTATGTTGATATGTTACTGGAGCTACTGACCGTCTTCCCAAAAGCGTCTCTCAGTACCCGTATGCCATATAAATGCCAAACACATCTCGCATCTTCCAAGAGTGAAAATAGTTCCCTTCACAGTTCCCTTCGCCATCTTGGAAGGTAACGGTGCCTGTGCATCGTAGCAAGAATGGCGGTGACCTTGCAATGATAGAGACATGCCAATAATGTTGTCAAAGGTGTTAAAAAGCTCTCTATCGTTGCAAGGTCACCGTTCCTCTCGCTTCCATGCAAAGGCACGGCTACCTTTCAAGATGGCGCAGGGAACTGTGAAGGGGAAGTTAACTGGTTTTTTGACAAATATGTATCATACATATAAAAGACTATAATACGAACATATATCGATTAGTAATATAATATTTCGCATATAATACGAACATATATCGATTAGTAATATAATATTTTGCGTATAACACGAACATATATCGATTAGTAATATAATATTTCTCATATAATACGAACATATATCGATTAGTAATATAATATTACGCATATAATACGAACATATATCGATTAGTAATATAATATTTCGCATATATCTATGTCCTCAGCTAATACCAGTGGACAAAACTGAACGTGGTAAAATGCTGGTGGAGCTGATAACAGAAAAACAGCGAAAAGACGAAGAAGAACACATCGAAGAGACGACGGACACCCTTGCTGTGTTACAGACAGACGACAACCAGGGTACGACTAGGATTATAAAACATAATAAGCAATTAGTCCTCGAGCCCGAATAGGCTATTGGCTCATAGACCATGAGGGCGAGAGGACTATTGTTTTAGTCAAATACAACAAGGTCAAATGTATAGATGCAAACAAGTCTTGAATTAGAGTGAAATTCAATTTTTTTTGGCTTTCATAGAAGGCACTTTTCGTTACTAGTAGGATATAACTTATAGCCTACTAGTAGCTCATCCAATCAGAACGCAGAATTGACGATAGGCCGCTAGTTGGATTTGACTAAGGACTATTAGCCATTACGAGGTTTGAGGATAAGACTGGTTCGAGTAGTTATTGCAGTGTATTGTGGGGTTGTTTACAGTGCGACGCGCCTAATCGTGGCCACATAGCTTACTTTTTTTACCATGCCGTTGGATCCTTTTTCGCCAAATGTTTCCATCAATTGAAAAGACTTTTAACGAAAGTGTCCAGTGTTAGTCAGCAAAGAGACCAAAATAAGTATCACCGAGGCTTATTCATAGCCATTTATTTAAGTTTTCATTGGAAAGAGGACTAAATTATCTTAAGTTTAGCGGTCACGCTGAGTGAGTTCTCGTGCAAATTCACAAATTTTCGCTGTCTGATAGGCTAACTAGTGAAAAAATAAGGTGGTTACGTTAAGGCGCGTCGCACTGTAAACAACCCCACAATACACTGCAATAACAATCCGACCCAGTTTTCCCTCTCTCTCGGAATACTTAATACGGGTATGTACTTCATGATTGAACTAGACATTAATTTCGCATTAATTTTGCAGGTTCGGTATCAGAGAAAGAGTCACCTAAAAAGGTAAACATTATGAGTAGCCCAAAAAGTTCGTTTTGCTCTCGTAACGGATCTTAACGTTTCTTACTGATATCAGATAAACGTAGTTCCTTTGGCATAAGCGACAGAAACATAGATACCGTCATGTTGGTGGGTAGATTCTGGTCCTCCAACATGGCGACGAGTATGTAGTCATGTGGTGATGAGTAGCCACACTAGTCGTAATCTAACAGCTATTACATATGGATTATAAATTGCCCTATTTCACTATGACGTCACATCAAAACAATCTATTGTTTAAACGCAAAGGACCATGGTCGTCGGAGGGGGTCAAATCGACGCAAATTCACCGAAAATTGTTCTAAAACCCGTATCAATCCACGAAGAGAAGTAGAATAGCCAGCAAACGCTCAGAATATTTTTAGTACATATTAACACACACTATATCTGAAAACCAGGCCATTTTAGATTAAACTGTTTCGCTAGGAGCAAATTTTGTTGAATTTTCTTTTGGATTTGGCGATTCTATCCCCCACATAAACAAGCAGTGACGTCATAGTGAAATAGGGCAATTGATAGTTTATCAGTTGTCCATCCCATGCAGTCAAATCTCTTTATTCCTTTATTTTTTTCAGTTCCCAATTAAACGCAAGAAGTCACCAGTGCAGTGTTTCAAGCGCGGCTCACCTCAAGCCACTTCTATCTACAAACCAACAGTATACCTTAAAGCCATGTCTGTTATTGATCATTCATCGAGAACCATAGCAGAACAACTGACTCTTATACAACAGGTCAGACTAACACTGATGTATATTAGAGGGCATACTATATATTCGTGAAAACGTAACTAACGAACAAAATTATACAAATTATTGCAAAGTTTCGTAGGTCTACGGTCTACTGAACTTACTAATTTGTGCAAATTTGTGCAATTTCCGATACAAAGTTTATTAACAAATTGAAACTGCGACCTCCCGCACAACAGTGAGATGCTCAACCGACTGCGTCTGCATGGGTCTGTGGTGTCTGTGGTCTGCGGTGTACATGCTTCTGCTAGACTATTTATATTAACACAAACCATCATTCTGAATCATAAAGTGTATTAACGAGACGTTCATTTTCTTGCTTCCTGACAGGATGTCTTTGCGCACGCACACTCCATCCACTTCCTCAATTCCCGTACTCTGGGGATAGGGGTGGGGAGACTTTCGCCGACCAAGGAAACCACTCAACTTGACAGCATGCTTGGGTTTAGTGCGGGCAGGCGAAGAAGTATCTCATCAGAAACTCTAAACACAGACAGTCCAAGTCCAAGGACGTCAGGAGAGAATAGCCTGTTTGTGTGTCAGGCTATCACGGATGGGTGTCTGGAAGGCTTGCTGATGCATGCACAAGACGTATCTATGTGGGTGGCGGTGGAGTTATGTAGTGCACCTTCTGTCAAGGTAGGGGTTTGCAAGACTCATGAAACAATAGATCTTTTTACAATAACTTACAAATTTCTCGCGCTGATTGTTTTTTTGTTTTTTTTTTCATCAATAAGAAGACAGACAGATAAAGCTGACTTCAACGAGCGCGCGCTCTTTCCGTTAGTTCTTTTGATCAGTAAAAATGAGAAGTTTTTATCGTTTTTGTCATCGTAAAAAACAAATAGTTTTATATGTCTCTGTCCTCTTATTGACGATAAATTTCGTCATCACATTGTCAAAGTAGTATGCGGATACCTCGGATGCCCCTCGTGGATCCACACTACTTTGATAATGTGATGACGCTATTTATCGTCAATAAGAGGACAGACAAATAAAAAACTGATGTCTATTTGTTAAATTTTGTAGTCGTTAAATTCCGTTGATTTCCTTGATTACACACCCATTTACTCAGGGTTTGTACATCGATCATCTATATTATGCACAAATTAAAAAATACAAAAAATTTGAAAACGATTCCACGGACCTTCACTGAAAGACGTGAATATATTTTACACAAAATGGAGGTCAACTGAGAGAGTTACTAAGTTTTCTTAACACCACCAACAACAACTGTTACTACAGATGACCCCGCCATGAGATATTCATTTGTTTAAGAGCATAGAAGTGAGGCTTCGTTCTGCCGGTTGTGGATTACCCCGATACAATGCTTGTTGTCTCATTTGCATCTCATTTGCATGTATCTATAATATCGGCTATTATTTACATGTCTCTCACATTGTAAGTGGCCGTCCTCGTTTCGATGCACAGGCAAGGCTACGTTTAAGATGGCGTAGGGAACTATTGTCAAAAAGGTTTATGTTCTGAATTTTAGAAAGAAAAATGATAATGTTAAGCCCCTAGAGAGATTTGAACTCTCGACCCCTGGTTTACAAGACCAGTGCTCTAACCACTGAGCTACAGAGGCTTCGATAATAATAATAATAATAATAATAATAATAATAATAATAATAATAATGACGATGACGATGGCGATGACGATGACGATGATAATGATGATGATAATAATAACTTCATTTTTATATGACGCAAATTCGCACGTCCATATGATCCGTATATGATCTGTATATATCATATATTCTTCGGTATGAGCTACCTTGCAGACAGTTAACTTTTTCTATCGATGCTGTGATGCTGCAAACGGGTCCCAGAGGTGTTCTGAATTCTTTTCAATAGAAATTCTACGTTGTGATGCAAAGGTTTTCCATTTCAAACCATGTGTCATTCCCAAGAATACCAATTATCTGTTTAATGGTTAAGCACGTTCAAACAAAATATCGTATTTTTCAGGTAATGACACATGGACTAAAATAGAAAAACGAATAGGCCGTTTGCATTTTGTGAAGTCCAATTTATCAGGCACGTTTGAAAGTCAAATTTACTTATGTTTTGACTAATTTGCATACGGATTCAGAGCATGCGCAAACGTTTTTCACTCGTGTCACCACAACCAAGATGCTTCGCAACGTTTCTTTCTCATTCAAATTTGTATTTCCTTGAGAGAATGGTATGACAATTGGTGCTAAAAACCGAGCAAAAGAAAGTGTGCAAGGGATTCTGGTAGCTGTAGTTAATTACGCCTGAATGCAAGTGACCTACTGGGTCTCATTTGTTTTTTTAAAAATAAGAACGAAAGCCCCTGGAGAGATTCGAACTCTCGACCCCTGGTTTACAAGACCAGTGCTCTAACCACTGAGCTACAGAGGCTTCGATGGTTTGAATGTGTCAAGCCGACTATTTGTCAGCTATTTCGCATATAATGTCGTACATGACTTCATAAGAACCAAGAAGGTACACCACAATAGCTAGCTATATTTTGCTCATGCAATCACAATGCTTGAAGATTGCGGGATTGCAATATGATCGATTGCGTAGGAGTAAAAAAACTGTCAATGTCGTTTGGCTAAGAAAAACGTCAAGGAAAAGCGTTTCTTGCAATCAAAGTAATAAAGTAAGCAACACCAAAGAACTTTACTGTTCAATGTTGCTTGATTTGCTCGATTGTTGCGCAATTAGGCCCTTTAGCTTGAGCGTATTGTATCTCCCATTTAGTTGTCCAACAGTTATGCTTGAGAAGACACATGAATATGGATATGACTGAAACAAAGAATCTTATTCTCAAGAGAATGATTCGTAGTCTGAAATGGGAAAAGCATACGCCCTGTTCATTGCATGCGCATAACCGATCTGGCATTGCGTACTCCCTGGAATCCTGGAAAATACTTCATCTTGCATCTTCTTCCTGGCTATGCCATGTAGCCGTAAACAAGCTAATCATCGTCGTCTTATTTGTGTTTAGAACCAATTAGTGCTTATCCAGAAGTACATCAGCGTTGCCAAGTACTGCGCTGAGATGAGAAATTTCGCTACCAGTGTCCAAGTAGTGGATGCTCTTGAAATGTTTGTGATTCGACAACTACCGGTGAGCATATAGCAAACTATAGAGCAGTTTTCGTATGACTGTAAAAAGCTCAGTGTCGTAAGCGTGACGTGCCGTGACCGTGATACTTTCTAGAATTCTAAATGGCTGATTTTTTTCACGCGCAATATGATTGGTCTAAAAGTGCCGTGATCTTGGCGTGACCGTGTCCGCGCCGCGTTTATGCCGTGTTTCGGGTATTTGATTGGATGGAGAGTAAATTCTCGTGCAATGTGATTGGTCTGGCGTATCCCTTGCTATGTCACGACCGTGTTCGTGCCGTGAACTTTTCACAGTCATACGAAAACTGCACTAGACCCCTTGCACCGAGTACCTAGAGAAATCGTTCTGGGGGACATAACGATGGATTTTTTTTGCATAAGAAAAGACGGGCTATTATTTTGTCCCCATGAACAATTCCTCTAGGAATTCAATGCACGCGTTCTGTAATGTGATACGAATATCAACCACACAAACCTAATGTAGTCCAAGTACGTATACCATCACATGTACCAATCTACATTTACGAAATGCCACAGCTTTTATGGGTGAATGAAAGCTTTGATAACGTACGTCGTAACGTACGCCCCCTCCACGTTTCCGCAGTCGCTGGTAATAATATCCGTGTGTTGTGACCAAAAGTTCCAACAATTTTCAAAAGGCATTTCTATTTCTTCATTTCAATTTTCTAATGATTAACATCCATTTAGAATGTATTACAGAATGGTTTACACAGTCACCAAACCATCGAGTCTCATGCATTATTCTCATTTCTATTTCTCAAGGTCTGGAAACAAGTCCCAAATAAGGTGATCCAAACGCTCGAAGAACTCAAGGCAATCAAGGTAAACTGATTCATTTTAAATCTATGATAACTGACAATCAAGAACATTGTCATGCTCTTCTCTATCTCTTTTTGTCTATTGCGTCTCTTCCTATTCTTCGATTGCACGTTACGTCATCGCGGCCATGTTGGTGCCATTTAACAAAAGATTTCTCATTAGCATCCATTGTAAACGGCACCACAATGGCCGCCATGTTTTTGTCTTTTGACTCTCTTGGGAATGCTTGCAATCCATCAATAAATAATGACGGCAAATTAACGGCCTTGATTTGCGAGTTGGGGTGATGTCAGGCTCTCAGCATGTCATAATCTGATATTTTACACATACAGTCAATGTCATTCAATCAAATTAAAAATTAGAAATCGGGAACATATTGATTTTTATTTTTGCAAGTCTTTGAACGCATGCACTCTTATACCGGAAGTTCAAGAAATCCTGGTCTCAAAAAATGGATTATGCCAGAGCCCTCGTTCTTCGCCGCAGGCCAGAAGAAACGCAGGGTCTGTGTAAATTGACGGGTGCTCAACCTGATGATAAACAGGAAGTGTGCCTTTTGAAAAAAAACGAGGGTACACCAATCCCGCATTCCTCTCTAGTTACTGTTGCTATTTCAGACAAGCGAGAATGTGTTTTTAATACGCAGTATGGAACAGGCACTGAAAATTGTAAATGCCTGTCTTAGAATCAATGCATTATATAAAGGTACATTAAGAAATCGATAACTACTCAGAAATCTTATGAATTCGAGCTTGTTGGTCGGACATTCTGTATTCCATTGGGAAAACTACCCATTGTTTGAGTGGGCACTTAAACATAGCCGGGATCGGTCTATTTTAGAAGATACTAAAGGAAAAAATAGCCTAGTTCAGTTTTAACCGGCGTTTCTAATGTTTTATCAACCAGGTTCTCTTGAAGACAGACAGCTCCTGGTTACTCAAGGACAACGCTTACCGCGAAAAGCCCACAATACCTTGCGCGCTGTTATTCCTCATGCACATCCAGCAGCTGGAGCTTGGTGGATTTACGCTGACTAATGGCATGTACAAGTGGACGAAAATGAGGTAAACTGACCTACATGCAACTGGTATTCGTATATTTTTATATTCAAAAAGCACTGAAAACAATGAACCCCTAGGGGTCGTAATAAAGGAAATATAATCCATTTATTACTCTTTTAGGATCGATATCAGTGTGTGATAAAGCCGTGAATAAAAACCATGTCAGTGAAGTGATACGATATCACTTCACGGTGAACTGGAAATTGTAAAAAAAAAAATTATTTTATCGACCCTAAATGTGTAATAAACAAACTATCACATGCTTTGAAAGAGCCTAATATCTTTTTCAATCGTTTTCCACATATCACTTACTCGCTCGTTCGCAGACTCGCTCGTTCGCGACCTGATATGGAAACTCGTGAATAAAAACGATGTCAAGCTCTTATTAACATGTGATAATCTTTATTTATCGAATAGGCGTGCGCTTTACTTTGCAAGAGAATTGCGCTGATCAAGCCTGACGTCTGCTGTGCGCGCTCTTCATTAGATTGTAGTAGATATGAAATGGGGGTTCTGCGCCACGAGCCCCGTCGGGCTGCCCCTGGCCCGTAGGGGGAGGGGACGTTCTACATCATCGATCTCTGGAGCCGCTCCGGAGCCAGCGCATCGGCCTGTCCATCTGCTCCAGATTCGGCTCTGACTTCTTGTCCGAATATCTGGACAGCTCTTGTCTATTTTTAGAAAATCCCTCTACTGAAGCCATCTTCAAGATTATCCCCCTTTCTCCTGGTAGTTGGATAACATGTCATATCTATTTTAGAAGTTCGACTTTCAAAACTTCTCTGTGGGTATCTGGATAGGTCATATCTATTTTTAGCTCACTGCACTGTGTCAATTTTGGATTCGTTTTGAAACCTCTCCTCTGATAACTGAATAAATTGTTTGTATTTTTAGAACACCTCTTTTCTAAGATAGTACGATGGGTGAAATAGATAGTATAATATTTAAAAATATATGCATATATAAAAGAAATTTTAGCTCCACATTTTTATTTTTATTATTTTTATTATTATTATTATTTTATTATTGACGCGGCAGGCGCATCGAAGCTTTTCAGATCGGAACATTAGTTTCATCTAACTCATCTTGCTTTCTCACTTATACTATCATTCCGTAAATACAACTCCAAAAAGCGAATTTGGTACTCATTCAGCGTTTGGAGTATTCGAAATGATCAATCCACTCCTATCATTATCCCGCTATGATGTACTCTTTGAGTCAAGGATTCATTCCTGCGGTTTTTATTGATGTCTTAATCATTATTCATCGTTATTATATGTGTTTCAAACAATGGGATCAGGCACGCGCCATGATTTTTCTTTCTATAAGCTGATTCTAAATATCTGAATTTTGGCTCTTCATGTATATGTACATAACTAAACAAACTCAATGCACGACTCAATATCAACAAAAATGTTGTCTTGACTTTTTTTTCTCAAACAAATATATATATATATATATATATATATATATATATATAATATATATATATTAATTCGATACTTCAGTCACGATATTTTTTATGAGTGTTTGTCTTAATCAAACCATTTCTTTTGTTCGAAACCACAAGTGTTGATATTGAGTCGTGCATTGAGTTTGTTTAGTTATGTTAATAAAAAGTTTATAAAAAAATTCGGTGTTTCTTAAATCAAAATATCGAGAGACATGAAATAAGAGGACAAAAACCATATAGATATGTAATTCTAAGTACATAAATGTCAGTAATACTATAGCAGTCGCGGACCGATCAAAAACCGTCAGAACCGGTGATCTAAAAACAAAATAAAAAGCTCAGCAGCTTTTGAGCATGTCATGATCTCGATTTCTCAATGTTTGATGAAGAACAGTTTTAATTTCGATGGAAAAGATCTCGATGCGCGTTTCATCAGGTTGGGGGAAAAGTCCAAAATAAGAATTCAACGAGACTTTGCAAGCTTCGTTAAAACAACCACTGGTGTGTTACTAATTATACAAATCAAAGAGCAAACACGAAAACCTCCAAAAGACTTTGAAAACTTTTTGATGGATCTATACCGTAGTCATGATTACAAGACTCAGATACATTAATGAGAAAAGCAGTTCAGATTCCTTACGACATGAAGAGCCAAAATTCAGATATTTAGAATCAGCTTATAGAAAGAAAAATCATGGCGCGTGCCTGATCCCATTGTTTGAAACACATATAATAACGATGAATAATGATTAAGACATCAATAAAAACCGCAGGAATGAATCCTTGACTCAAAGAGTACATCATAGCGGGATAATGATAGGAGTGGATTGATCATTTCGAATACTCCAAACGCTGAATGAGTACCAAATTCGCTTTTTGGAGTTGTATTTACGGAATGATAGTATAAGTGAGAAAGCAAGATGAGTTAGATGAAACTAATGTTCCGATCTGAAAAGCTTCGATGCGCCTGCCGCGTCAATAATAAAATAATAATAATAATAAAAATAATAAAAATAAAAATGTGGAGCTAAAATTTCTTTTATATATGCATATATTTTTAAATATTATACTATCTATTTCACCCATCGTACTATCTTAGAAAAGAGGTGTTCTAAAAATACAAACAATTTATTCAGTTATCAGAGGAGAGGTTTCAAAACGAATCCAAAATTGACACAGTGCAGTGAGCTAAAAATAGATATGACCTATCCAGATACCCACAGAGAAGTTTTGAAAGTCGAACTTCTAAAATAGATATGACATGTTATCCAACTACCAGGAGAAAGGGGGATAATCTTGAAGATGGCTTCAGTAGAGGGATTTTCTAAAAATAGACAAGAGCTGTCCAGATATTCGGACAAGAAGTCAGAGCCGAATCTGGAGCAGATGGACAGGCCGATGCGCTGGCTCCGGAGCGGCTCCAGAGATCGATGATGTAGAACGTCCCCTCCCCCTACGGGCCAGGGGCAGCCCGACGGGGCCCGTGGCGCAGAACCCCCATTTCATATCTACTGATTGTCACTTCCTACAACCGTAATATATTTTGGGGATAATTGTAAAGCTAAAGCAAAATACAGATAATAGTGGAAACACTATATATTGAGATAAGGGGGGAGGTGTGTAATGGGCGTCTTGATTCGTACCATTGCACTTGCCAGTTGAGCCACATCAGTTGGTCTTATAGAATAGAATATGATACAACAGCCATGTCACTTGTGCACAGCGCTCCTTTATGCCCACAGCCAACATGCATCCAGCCGTTGATATCAGTCAGAGACCAGGCCAGTCTTCCGCGGAACAATGTCATTTGCCGCTGCGATGCGAAAATAAAAGTCATGCTACATACCTTTCTCTTCTCCCTCTCGTAAAGGATCCTAGAAAAGCTTCCTGGACCCCAAAAGTTCACAAAAACGATAAAAAATATAAGTCCCTGGAGAGATTTGAACTTTCGACCCCTGGTTTACGAGACCAGTGCTCTAACCACTGAGCTACAGAGGCCTCGTTGTTATTAGTATTTATCCAAACTAGCAGTTTAAGAGCTTGTCCGCACAGTTGTTGAATACTCTACCTTATCTAGATAACAAAATGCTCGGGCACAGGCATTTGAGTTGCAAAGCCGAAATATTTTTATCTTTCGTAAATGATGACTTGCATGCATCCACAAAATAATCAATCACTGAAATGACAAAGTCATGGCAGCCATGTTGGTGGTATTTACAATCGAGGTTAATGAGAAATCCAGTTAATTACCACCAACATGGCGATAATGACTTATCATGCAAACTTAGAATAAATGTTGATTAAAACTTATTTTTATCTTCATGCAGGTCCATAGCACGTTTA
Source organism: Actinia tenebrosa (assembly GCF_029948245.1). Taxonomy (NCBI): domain Eukaryota; kingdom Metazoa; phylum Cnidaria; class Anthozoa; order Actiniaria; family Actiniidae; genus Actinia; species Actinia tenebrosa. The sequence goes on along the minus strand of NW_028292572.1, from coordinate 5,845,416 downwards.
GTCGACCAGATTCGCCTGTTCAAGCAAATGCGATACGCCTTTGAATCGAACGAGGCGCTCAAAGATCGTCTACGCATGCGCATCCAGGAATGCAGGGAAGAGAACCTCCATGCTCTTGCTGCCGAGAATGCTACTAACTTCCATCTGACCTCGTCTCAAAGCTCAAGGAAATTCCAGGAGGCATTTAAGAAAATGAAAGCCACGTTTGGCAATGGATAAAGGACTGTAAGGGAGAAATGTCGATACCTGAAGCTCATTCCTCTCTCCGGAATCTCGTACCAAAAGCTTGCGTTTCTTCTAGCCTGCGAAGAACGGGGTCTCTGGCATAATCCGTTTTTTTGAGACCAGGATTTCTTGGACTTCCGGTAAAAGAGCGCATGCGTTCAAAGACTTGCCAAAAATAAATATAAATTTCCCCGATTTCTAATGTTTATTTTGGTCGAAAGTAAATACAGAACTCTGTTTTGATGCATGAATTTCATTGATTATATTTCACTTTCTGGAAATTTCGCATGCGCCAAAAAAAATGGATTATGCCAGAGCTTTTGTTATATGCCGCAGGCCAGACGAAACGCAGGCTCTGGATACGAGATTTCTCTCCCCGTAGATAGAGTATAGTGAAAAGCCGGGACATATGTCAAGGAGTCCAGCTGATCACTTGTCTGAGGTACTGCCGAAGAAAATTGTTAAAGAAGAAAAAAGATTACAACACTCGAAAATTCCAGAACACGCAACAGCATTGACATGAAACACTGAAATGGCTTCCCAATATTTTTTATGTGCTTCATCCAATCACAATGCGTAGATATTTGATTACGGTTAGTCTGCGTCAGACGACTACGTATTTGCCGTATCTTTTGCTATTTAGAAAAAACGTGCTACACATCCTACTTGCATACGGATTTTGTCTTCGCCACTTTCTATCATTGCGTAGGGAAATAACAAGACTGATATGAATCATATTAATATATTATTCACTGTAAAAAAAAAAAAAACAAAAAAAAACACAATACAATACTATGGGGACCTTTGATGTAAATATTTAGTACATATATCTAGACATTGTCAATTCATTATTCAAACATCGGTATTTGTAAATGTAAAGAATATGAAAATAAACAATTTATGTTTATAAACACTGATGGATGTATCGATGGTTTTCACAGTCGCCATGTTGGATGAATTTAACAATAGATTCTTCATTAGTCGGCCTTTGTTATATCATCCAACATGGCTGTCGTGTCTTTTCATTTTCTTGGGAATGATTGAAAGCCAGCAATTGTGATTCTTCTATTAACGGTCAATGTCTTGCTGGGCTAGGGCTTCTTTTCGTCTTTTTTATCCTTTCTCCTCCTTTCCTTAATTTCCTTTCCTTTCTTTTCTTTTTCTTTATCCTAATATATATTACTTTGTCGTTCATTCCTTTCTGGCTTAACAACTGGGCTTACAAAACTAATTAAGACTGCATCTTCTAAGTAGCGTTAGTACTCTTGAATCTCACCAGTGAAAGTATTACTCACGCAGCTTGTAAAGTGAAGACCGCAAACCAATTACCAATAGCCGGCTTGCTGAATTGAGCAGCTGTTAAGGAGAGTTATTTTCAATTACTTTGTTTTGCTCATCTTCATCTTTCTACTCAGATGATATAAATTCAAATGAATCAACTTTTTATTCATGAATCTCACTTTAATATTCCGAAATGTCTTTGAATCTATTTTGGAAAGCTAATTCATTTTATTATGATAGTGAAGAGGCTGTTTAATTTTTTTTGTTTGGTTTGATGATGATTACTGAGGGGAAAAGAAGAGTAGGAAGAAAGAAGTAGTCGGGAAAAAAGACGTACAGTGAGAGAGACCTGAGAAAGAAAGAAAAATAACGAGAGATATAGAAAAAAAGACGACAAAAGGCAAAAAAAAATTCGTACGCCTCTGAGTTTCCGCTACCCTCCACTCCCCACCCCACCCCCTCCTAAAATACGATGTTCTTCTTGATATCAAAACCCCTAACCGTAGTGAAGCAAAAACCATATGCGTTCAGCAGGTTACACATATTGTCAGCCACAACGCAGCGAGAAACTAAATCCTACCGAAATCAATTGAAAGGAAGAAACTGCTCTACTTATTTGCACGGTTAGAGTTTAAATATTAACTTTTGAGGGGCCAGGTGAACACGTGTGATGGACCAATAGGAAGCCGTGTTTACCTCTACGTCACACAGGGAAAGAAAGGCTGTCCTGTGGAGTGTTTTACTTAGATACGAAACCGTGCAAAAAGAACAACACTTTTGCCTCAAAAGCATCGTGATGTAATGCGTTTTTGACTACGAGAAGGTTGTTTAAGCCGAACAGGAAGTCTCGACAGCCAAGTAATCTGTTTTCGAGACTCCTTGAGGCTTGCTGTTTTGGTTTTTTTTGACAGATAAGTTCGAGTTTCATGAAGCTGCCCGCATTCGGCTTAGCTGAAGCGGGTAGGTTCGAATCGAAGTTCAGCCAAGATAGGCTGCAAGTCTAGTGTTCTTATGGGAGGCATACACTCAAATCGAAGGCCTTCTTACGATGTGAATGGAGAAGGTAGGTAACACCTTCATGATCCCTTATCAAGCTCTTCCAAACTTGTTTTCCGTAGAGATAATTACTCTTCATATTTGAACTTCCAGTTGACTTCGACCACTTTCAAATTCTCCGTGCCATCGGCAAAGGTGCATTTGGGAAGGTAAACAACCTATTTTCTACTCTTTTCCTCCGTTAAAATGTGAATATAAACCCTAAAGAAGGTATTGTATTGATCGTTTTAGGTATGTATTGTACAGAAGAAGGACACAAAGGCCATGTACGCCATGAAGTACATGAATAAATACGCTTGCCTGAAGAAAGATGCTGTGCGTAATGTCCTCCGTGAACTTGATATCCTTCAACAAATCGAACATCCTTTCATCGTAAATCTATGGTTTGCTTTCCAAGACGAAGAGGATATGTTTATGGTAGTAGATTTACTTCTTGGCGGAGATATTCGCTACCATCTTCAACAGGGAATGAAAGTAGACGAGAAAAGAGTTATACTCTATATATGTGAACTAGGCCTTGCTCTTGGATATCTCCGGAAAAAAAGAATTATTCACAGGTAAAAAAAAAACATATTCTACCAGAATAAAAATATTCCTGACTGTTTACTTTAAATTTAAATTCACCTCGAAAAAAATAAATTATGCTGAAGCTATTGCTATTTTCTTTACAGAGATGTAAAGCCTGACAATATTTTGCTAGACGAAAAAGGTAACACAATTTTCTTCCATATTCTTCCCTAAAATTCTTCATTTAGGTCTTATTTATGCTTTTTCTTAAAAAGATTTTTCTTAGATTATTTCCTAGAGATAAAATCCATTCGGGAAGGTTAATCGCAATCTATAAACACAATATTAAAAACACGGTTTTCAGATATTGTTGTGACTTCAAAATAGTCTTGATTAAGTTTTTATATGATTTTACTCCTAAACAGTTTTACATTATTAATATCCTTTAATTCAGATCTTTCCCTTTTTCGATTTTGACCAATTTCATGACATTTTAAGATATAAAATCATTTGCAATGTGGGATTAATAACACATCCCTATATCCTTCTTTTGTTTTTCATACCGGTAATTATAAGTAGCCGATAGGTATTAGTTACTTGAAAATCTTGAATATTAAATTTTCTAGGACAGGTTAATTTTTCCGGTTTTTTTAATTATTTTTTCATTTTGCTTAGTCTAGTAAAGTATATCGCTATCTAAATATTTTTACCTTAAGATAGTGACATGAAAAATCTATGGAGGAATCAAAAAAGCCTGTAATATATTTAATTATGCATTTTTGTAAATTGTTTTTTATATACTTATGTATAACTTGATACTACGTATAAATGGCAGAACCAAACAAAACCATTGAGTTACGATAAATACATATTTTTAGTCAATATTTCAAAAGTATATTAGTATGAATGATATGACATACATTTTATTATGTTATTGTGGATGTTATATTGCATTAATTGTTAATGAAGGTTCAGTAATTATGGTCGTTCGTTTTGACCGTACCCTAGTTATGCTTATCAATCCATGACAACAGTGTAAATAAATGTAGACACCCTTAGGGCATTTTCGAAAAAAAATCCTATTGTTTCAGTTTTACTCAGTCTGACTTCTAGCTCAGCTGGTAGAGCATTGCGTGGGTTTGATTCCCAGCGAGGTCAGAAATTAATTTTTCCAAATTTAATTCCAAGGGTCTTTCGCCCGGAATAACCTCATTCCCAAGCACCATAACTTATCTATATTTCTATATCTTATTGTTACATAGTTAATCATTGATGATTTTGTTACTCCCTTGGTAATTCAAACAATGTCTGCATGTTCCAAGCCGTTAGACACAACAGACTATAGAGCATTGCATAACAATAGACCATTTTTATCTAGTGGATGAGCATAGAAAAAAGTTATTGTGACTGTGTCTGAATATCAAATGATCATCAATCATCTTGCATAGTCTGCTCACAAACATTTCATGAAATTAATTTCTGGGATTTAGCTCTCGAAAGCTCCTCAAAGATTTAAGGCTGAAGACCTAATTTATGCTGCTTGATGTGGGATGATAATCTAGCACTGAGCATGCCCACATGCATAAATAACTTTACTTTTGGATAGATTCATACTGAAACAATCATGGAGAGATGCTGCTTGAAGTAAAATAAAAAATGAATTTCCAAACTAGATTGTCAGTGTGTAGTTGCAGTTTCAGAAATTTCAAAAAAAAATTCTACTAAGGTTCGTTTTCATGTCTTAAGATAAACAAAAGTAATATAAAACCATTGCATCTTGTGGGAGAGTCCTCATTTAAAAGTGGACATTGATAATAAAGTACATGGATCCACCTATACAAATTTTCGGAATCTTTTTCACTGGATTGAATATCAAAGCATTAGCCCTCTCAACTGACTCACTTATCAAGTCTTTTTTTTTGAAAAAAAAAAGCTATTAGAACTCAATCTGAATAACTATTAAGTCTAAAAATTAA
>NW_028292572.1:5709163-5840271 GCF_029948245.1 Actinia tenebrosa | reverse complement strand
AAGACATATGTAATGTTATTAAGGCGTCCACTATCTTCATCTCCGATTCACCGTCCCGCTTCTTCCCCCGAGAAAGAGAAAGAAGATCAACGTCGTAAGCAAGACAAACAATTTCTTTTCTTCAGGGATTAATCAAGAAGAAGTTTCTTTGACGAAAAAGAAGGAAGAAAAATCGAACGCTCTTTCATTAGACAACTCAACAGACAAATCTAGGTACCAAGAACTTGGCAAGAAACAAATGAACGTCGATCAAAATCTTGATCAAGGTATTGAAAGAGAACTTGACAGCTTTGGATCACTCCTTGAAGAATTGAGAATTCTCCTCTACAAATCAAGAGCAGCACGAATAATGATCATTAGAGCAAATAAAGGCGCAAGATAATAACGAAAGTAGAACATTGAATGATGCAATACCAACGGAAAAAAGATTTGCAGCGTTAAGTGAGCGGTACAACGCGATCATGTCCAAGTTTGGGAATGTTGAATGAAACTCCATCGAGTGAAAGGCCTACTGTTGCGACCACATCACCGACAACAACCGTAGTCGCATCGCCAGTACCTGATAACAATCCCAGCCAAAAACTTGGGGTCAGCTTAACGGTACATGAAAATACGAACAAAGCTAGAAGATCCGTCCTACCACTGTCTGAGGATAGAGTCAGTAAAGTTGTAGCCGGCTCATCAGTAACTGAGAAAAACGGGATTAAAGTTGGGATGACATTGGAAAAACCCGAGTATAAGGTCAAAAGTTGTGAAGTTAGTATACCAGAATCTATAAATACCATCAGCAATGAAGAGGATTGTTCACCAGTACTCGTGGAAAAGTCGGTTGGGGCCAGTTTTCCAGTTGAACCAAGTTTACCTCTATCCGAGAACAAAGCCACTTCAGCAGTCGTATCTAAGGATAATATCAGGAAAGATGAGATAATGTTGCCAGTTAATGAGGTCAACAGGGTTAATAGACACCGGTACCTGATGCTGGAGTCAGGAAAGGGGAAGTAAGCACACCATATTTTGATAACATAGTCAGGAATAATGGCGACAGCTTACAAGTGTCCGAGGATAAACTTAGCAAGCGCACTACAACCACAAGTGATATCGACTTGCTTCATTCATCTTTTGATTGGCAAACAGACAAAAACATCACTGGACACACCTTTTTCGGAAGAAAAATAAAGAAAAATCAAAATCAAAATCTTCGACTCCAATATTAATGTCTGAATTACCTACATTTGGGAGCTATTCTACACCATCAGTGCCAATAAAAGTTGCTGTTGCAAAGCTATCGCCTCTTTCCCAGTTGTCAAGACGCAAGTTACCTTTCTATCATTTCAAAAGTCGACAAGGAGAAAGATCAAAAAAAGGAGAACGAGGGAGCAGAAAATCTCAAGGCTACTCTTATGAAAGTAGAGGGAAAATCCGTTATTCTACAAGGAAAGGTTCCTTATATCAAACAAAATGTGCAGTCCCTAATAAGGGCCTGTGGAAGATCCTTTGATGCCCACAGCGAGCCACGATGATGAAGAAACGTCTGCTTTAGCAACTGATGAAACCTTTGGTGCTTTATCTGAGAACACGAAGAACAGCTATGAACTTTGTAGAACAACTGTAATAGCACGTCTGATTGATCGCAAACTTGGTCCAAGACGAAAAACGAGCATTGTGCCAACATTTGCCGCCAGAACGTCTAAAGTTTTTGATGACTCGGAGGCAGGGATGAAAGGGATTCCATTCACCATGCGGCACTTCACAGATATCGCGATTACATCGAAAGAGTAACCTTGAAATCTACTGTTAGAACAGAGGTAAGAAGTATTTTTGCTGCATGAGTCTACTTCTATGTTATGAAAATACCTAATTCCCTTGCCAAGAGGTCATTTCAAATTAAGTTCTTTTAAATTAGAAGATATAACTAGCTAAAAACTAGTGTGAGCTGCGTCGGTGTTTCTAATGAAACAGTAATGATGAAAAGGTAAATTATACACCGTGAAAAGATGAAAAAACTTACTGACGTTTCGGACGCTAGTCCTTCGTCGGAGTAAAAGAGCTCTTTTACTCCGACTAAGGACTAGCGTCCGAAACGTCAGTACGTTTTTTCATCTTTTCACGGTGTATAATTGACCTTTTCATCATTACTGTTCTTTTAAATTAGTTTAGTTTCCAAGTATACTTTAACAGTGCTGTATTAATTCTAGAAGCTTTCTTATTTGCGACGTAAGACTAAAATCATTGCTTCATTTTTTCCTTTCTGAGGGAAATATTCCAATTAATTTTCTTTTCTTTTTTATTCTTTTTTATGTGTGTGAAAACCATTGTGCTGATCAGAAGCTGTGACACTAAATATCAATAGTGGTTGACATTGGTCTCATTATTTCTTCTAGGCCTTGTCCATTCATGATATTCTACACAATCTAGATACTTCGTTAATGGAGATGGAGCTGGTATCGCTGTGCAGAGAATGTACCAAAACACTGAGGACACTTGACGCTTTGGGAAGCTTACGTAAGTCAGACAATATTATTACCTAAATTTCAAATCGATCTGTATGCACTGGGGCATGTTCGGCATGTCCTGACTTCGTTTAGTTTTAGGGTTTGCACGCCTTAATATGCACAATGCATTAATTTTGTTTTCAACATTTTTCTATACTTTATGCAGCTTCGTATTTGTCACCTAACACAGTCATCGTCAACCCAAGTGGAACGATCAAATTCAGGCATCTCAGCACAGGTAAATGTTTAGACCAAAGCAACACAGGGAGCCCATGTGACAACACGTGAAAGAACAGTAATCTGAAAATAAATTCTTACTTTTATAAATCACTTCAAAAACAAATACCCTTTTCGTCAGAAAGTTATTTTGGAATGCCTAGATCATTAGCTTTTCAAAGTGAGGCATTTGCACTCATGTACATGCCCTGAAATAATTCACAAAGCCGGATTGCAAACTAACCCGAGACAGATATGTCCCGAAAGATTTAAACTTATTTAAACGTCGCCACGAATTTCATCTCAAAAAGATATTCAAATTCCGAGTTCTAGTAAATGCCTGGCAGATTCCTTGCTGGATCAATTGAAAAAAGTCATATAAATACGTTCATTCTAGAGAGATCCTCGACCACAATACATCCCTAACTAAAAGCCTATTAATGCAGAGTATGACATATCTATCTCATCGGAAACTTGAATACTGAATACCAACATATTTTTTTCATCTCAATGACATATTTAACCTTGATGCGCGCGCACTGTAATCATCGCACATATTTCTCGCATGAAAATTGTTTATAGTTTTATAGCTGAGAACATAGCTGTAGACGTATCGATTATACGAATGGTTTGTACAGATATAAGAATATAATGTATTTCCATCATAAGAGTTAACCGGCAATCGCTAGACGGCGTGATATCCCTTAGCTCGACATGCTTTGTATTCCGTACATCAAATTAAATTACGACAGACATAATTAGCCTAGTGTAGAAATATGAATGTAATATCACGTGCCTTTTTAGAGTTGACTGGGGGCAAACAAGTGGTTGACTGGGGGGGTAACTAGCGGATTTTAAGTCAAAACATATCAAAATAAGTCCTCAAACTATCGTATCCGACTATTTTCTACGATATGAAAACAGAAAAAAAGAGATCAAAACAACCTCTAAGATTCTACAAGCCATTAAAAACGCAACTATTGCCGGAAGTGACGTCTATTAAAAAACAAACCCCCTCACATGAAAGATCACACTAAAATGATTGAGTTTATCGAGTTTGATGAATTAATTTTAAATGCTTGCTACTCAGTAGGTAATTATCCAAACATGATCAAACTCGGTAATAGTACTAATATTTATATAATCTTTTTTGTGTCGGGAGCATTTTTTGATTAGATTAATATTTTCACTCGGCCCCAGTCCCTTTCTCAATTCCGAAAAGGCTAACTGATATCCTTGGTTGAGCCATTTCTATTTTTTTGTAATGATGAAAAAGCAGAATTCAACAGATAAAAAGTAAATTTGCGTAAATATATGATATCTATATACTCGTAAATAAAATATATGTTATAAACGTTTTCATAGCATGGAATATAGTTTCTCTAAAACTAGATTTCAATATCATAAGACAGGCTAAAGATTTGAAGGTTAAAGTTTTACTAGTAAACCTCCCATAAGTTGATCGTAGGCAATTCAAGATATACGCAACAACTTTGGAGCCCTACTTCTGCTTTCCTTTGTCAAAACATCTTTACCAAAAGTCACAGAAACTTAAAATGGTTCTAATTCATTCCAAAATACTGACCAAAATGATGAATATACTTTCTCCACAGATGTAACCATAGATGAGCTCTTTTTGGCGCCAGAACACACCAAGAAATTCTCTTCTGAAAAGGTAAGACGAAATCGAAATCGTCTAAACTATTGACAGGCATATCTCAGCATTCTCCATTAATACATTTTTTCGACAATATTACAAGCTAGTACGTTGGTTCGTTGTTTTATATATTTTTTCTGCTCTCTCTCTCTGATTTGTGTGAGACTATCCGACTGGCCATGAAACTGCTGCAGTGAAATGGCTTTTTCTTACAACCAATCAAAAACCTCGATGGCCCAGTTTCAACCAATCACATTGTTACAAAGTGGCGTAGCTTTTTCGACAAGAAAAGGCAAATATTTTTCAATTCTTTAGTTACTTTTTTACTCAGTTTTTCGCTTCTTTTTCTTGGTTTTCATTTGGTTGTGTATATATGTCAGTACAACGCTACATTATTAACCTTTACACTAGCTTTTTGGAATCGAAATTTAATTCTAATATTTTTAGTTCTCACGTTGCCAGATTTCAACAAAAACTCGTGCTCGAGTTGAAATAAGTAATTTTAGCGACGTGACATTTTATGGTTTCTTTGTTCATTCGGTAATCAAAGAAAGCAAACAATAGCTCACGCTGAATTACAATTCAATAGAAGTTAGCCGAACTAAGATTCTTCTGTTAAACGAAGCATGTAGTTGGTTGTCTTTCGTCTCTTGTAAAGTGAACTACTGAACGTCTACAAACACAGCTTCTGAGACTTTCCGGGCAGTCTCTCTGTTGCTACAAAAGTTATTTGAAGTGTAAGCATAACTTAATGTGGAATTTTTATTGGAACAAGTCGAGCACTCGAAGCGTTGGCATCTCTAAGTAAGTTCAACTGTAAATACTGTTTTCACATTCGTGCATGAACTTCAAGAAGATTCACTTGCGTTATTAGGTGTCAAATTTAAACATTAGTGTTTTCCAACAAAAAGTTGAAGACATCTTTTCTATTCACAAATTTGAACTGCATGAGCTACACCTCGCATCTTCATGTTTAATTTGAATGCTTCAAACTCTCTTTGGAATTATATGGACTGTTTACTTGATTAGTTTACTTAGAGTTTTGTTTGAGCACGAAGTACCGCTAACGCACGGTTTTCGAGCACCGGTTTTCGCGTCCCTGTATTTTTGTTTACTAAATATCGAAGAACTCTTCACAAATTTCCTGGTTGTTATGTAATGCAAAGACATATTTTTGCATGGATTCTGATAAGCCTAGGTTCTATTGCCATTAATAAGTACTTTTAGTCCATAACAATCACAACACACTGCACGAATCAAGAAGTATGGACAATAGTGAGGACAAGAGCTCTCGAGCGCTTTGTTCAAAGCGACGACTGGAGACAGAGAATTAGCCTACTTACTCATTAGCCTGATGGGTCTATTGTAGTTTTGTTTCTTTACGAAATGCCTTCTTCCGCTTTATATTTTCTTTAATTTACTTTTACACGGGAGAAATTGAAGAAACAACACCTCTCATATCTAGAAGTTACACTCAAGAATGTGGATGGAGTTTGAAAAGTCGAAAGAAAACTCCCAAGTGCTTCGAAATATCTTTTGAATTTGGCTTGAAAAATGAATTCAAATTCAATTTCCAATGAACTTTGCCGATAATGTTTTGGTTTTATTTGTGACGAAAGTATATATTACAAATATCCTTTATTCAAGGTCTAGGAAACTTTGCGTAAGTTGAAGACTTAAGAAGGCATTTTACTGCAATTTTATAAACATGTGAACTCTGTGTGCCGTCAATCAAACCTAATCAGTCGGTACCTTTGATATTTTCGATTGGCGGCAGAAAAAAAAATTCAGCGTTCAACTCAGAGACACAAATCCGCATGTTTATGGAAAATACAGTAAACAATATAAAGAATTAAGTACACATGGCTGAATATGATTTCGCATTCAGTCTAAATTAATTGAATTAATATGAAAGAAATTTGAAACTAATAAATATATGAACACAAATGAAAAAGTCGTTAAAATTTCGGAATTTTCTACAATATGACTTTGGTAATTTTTAGTTAATTTAGTTTCTTATTAAAAAATCTTTATGTATTTTTTCGTTGTTTTTGTCATGGAGTGTATGCATCGTCACTGTAAAACCTTTGTTTTCTTTCGTTTCAGACGTGTGTTTTTAGTTTAGCAGTTACGATATGGCTGGCTGCTGACTGGAAGCTTACCGAGCACAAGAAGCCAGCCTTATCCAGAAAGTTCCAGGAACTTCTTGTTTCTATGACAACAGACTCGTCTAAGGAAAGAGCAAGTCTTGATTCCATTTTACAGGTAAATGATAAATTTATTCCTTAGCGTTTTTTGTGATGGTCATGGAATATCATGGAACATATTCTTTACATACACCTTTTTGCAGGAACGTTGTCATATAAAAATAAAGAATAGCAAAATAACAGATAGGAATTAATTATTTTTTAACGAAACTGGTGTAATTATTTCACTGTTTTTGAAGATATAGACTTAAATTTTTGATATTACTTTGTTAGTATACACCTATTTCAATGAACGTTGTCACCGTCAAAGGCGATAGGCTATAGGCGATAGGCGAGATTCGTTATTCCAGGATCCAAGAATAGCTGGAATGACTTGTGTTTCTGCTTCTTATTCTCGTTAAGAACATGGACCTTAGTGTTGAGACTGACTCAATGTTCTTTGTATTCAACGAAACCATTTCCGTCCCGGAATGACCTATCGCCTATCGCTTTTGGCCAGGACAACGTTTATTGAAATACTATATACTAAAACGTGTATACTAAAACAGTTATTCTTACAATCTAGGGAGCTTTAAATTTAAATCAAACGATAAAAAAATCTCTCATTTATTCTTTTCTAATGTTTTGTTATTCTTCTTATGACAACGTTTTTGCAATTAGCAGTATATAAAAAAATTGAAAATATATATTAGGAAGTTTATGTGTTTGTTTAGGTGTTTATATGTTTGTTGTTATTATGATCGGGGTTTTTGCTATTGCAGTCGCTTGCTTTTGTTGCAGCTGTTGCTACTACTTCTATCAGATGTTGTTTCACAAGTTGTTGCTGTCGTTGCAGTAGTTGTTTTAGTAATAGTGTGTCGTCATTACTGCTGTCTGTAGGTATTTTCAGTTTTCTTTGTGCAAGAAAAGATAATGTCTTTTTAAAATGTCAAAAAAATACTTAGAGTCGAATAAAATGCCAACGGATCTTCCAACAACTTGTCAAATACTACTGTCAATTGAAGACAATAGCTACATCCTTCTTCAAAAAGGTTTTCTTGCTATAACACTGTTATATCATGATTGTCTCTGCAGAAATGCGACTCCTTACACACAGACAACGAGATGACGTCACGGGAACGCTGCCAAGCCTTGTTATGGGAGTGCCAGGCTACCAAGGATTTAGACAAGCTAAATGTAAGTAAACTGAAGAAGAGCTTTTTGTTGACCGAGCCTGATAAGGTGCAGACAGGAGAATCAGTTGTCGAGAAGACCTCATCGTTGTTGTTCTTATCGTTATTGTTCGTATTGTAAGCGATATTGCGTCCAGAATTTTATGAGGACACGTCAAGGTCCTTCCCATTTCACTTGCAACATTTGTTCGGAAACCGGAAGAAAACTCTGGGAGAAAAATTTTTTGAATGGAACACATCACGCCGACAAAAGTATAAGAGGGTTTTTTCAGTTTTGTCCGATACAGCGAGGACACACTCGAGCCGTGAAAACGAGTTTTTTTTCCGACTTATTATTCACTGAACTTTCTACTGTTTCAAAGCCTCTAAAATGAAATACGGAACGTTCAAAATAAATCCTTCAGGATTAATTGCCTCAAGAGATGATTTACAGCATTTTAAAAAAGTGACGAAAAACTCGAAGTGTTCACGTTGCTATAGTTTTATGTATGTTTGCCTCAAGTACAGACCTTGCTTTCAAATAGGTTAAAAAACCACTTTAAACAAAGGTCGAATATATTTAAACAGTTATAAATTATCATGTAAACGGACGCGCAATTAATTTTTATCAAAACAAAACCAATATAAACTACTCTAGTTTACTCAGCATGTTTGCACAAAAAAATACTCAGCAACTCATAGGTCACGCGATAGGTTGTTGACTCTCGTTAAATTATGAAACTCATAAAATAAGATCCACTTGTAACTAACTTACATCTCGATTTGTTAGAATGACATGTTTAATTAGCGGACTTAAATAAGAAGCTGTACTCATGTTTTAATTGGTTTATAGTTGAAACTAGAGTAGGAATCGTGTACTTAGCCACCGTCACGGCTCGGAATTGACCGTATCTTTTGAATCACTGAGCACGAGATCGCTGTTTATCCAATCAAATTATGACGATTTTTCATTCTGAGTACCTAGGGATTTTTTTCTCCATTGTTTCCAATCAAAATTGGATAATGAAGATCCTTAAAGCATTGCTTTATAGCTATTCCAAGCTGATAATAATTACCTGGGTTTTTATATAATCGATTTATGAAAAAGTATCTTAATTTGCACAACAAAGGCTTTGTTTACCAGAAAATAGACAGAAAATAGGCCGTGGTTTTGTTTGCCCCTTGTTTATGCTACAATTGCTGACACATTAAAGTAAGAACCAAAGACGGTTAAAGTAAGCAAAGCCGGTTTTAAAATTCCGCTCTTAAAAAGATTATTAGTATACCATGAAAGACATTAGTATTTTAAGCAAAAAGCACTAAATGACAAGAAAATCTATGGCTCTCCATCATTGACCATATGATAAAAGCCATACAAAGCTCAAGATAAACACGCGCATTAAAAATTGATTTGTGAATTGGATGTGAAGTGAACTCCACTTTAATTAGACAAATAAAGCATGGAGGCACAAAGCATGTAGGAACATAAAGCGAGGCACGTTCGTGCTCTTCCTTATTGGAGTCAAAATCTATGATTTTTCGCACGTTTGATGCTTGTATCTCAAAACTGAACAGCTTTCTAAGTCACCGGCTTATTCAATTAATTCTTATCTACGTAAAATCATGGCTTAATGCGTGTAGCCTCAGAGGGGTAAGAAATGCAATTGGTTTGTTTGTTTTTATCTAACGATGATGACAGCTGAAGTTGTATGTACATGAAGCCAATTGAATTTAATTATTTCAAAGATAAGTAGACGTTGTTCACAAGATATGTGATCCGGATATTGTTTTCTTAGAAAATATCAGCCAAACAAGCTTTAAAGTTCAGCAATTGGTAAGCGTTTCCGCTCTAAAAAATGATGATACATTGTTGAAACGCTAAATATTCTATATGACGATATAAACAAAGTCAGAAACATTATCTTTCGACGATGAAAGAGGAAAAATGGCATCTCCTTTTCAATGGCAGACTCACTCATTAGATAATCGTTTCCATAAACGGTTTTTCAGGTTATGATCGTAAATGATGTGCTGCAACTGTTCATCAGATGATGTGATGATGTTCAACATCAGATGACTATTAAACTTTTTATCACTGGTTTAGACAACAGGAAATCGATCACCGTAGTAACAGGTTTACGATGTAGAATATTGCCCCGAATTGAACAAAATATAAACATTTTTATAGGGACTGAATTTTAGATTAAAATAGTAAATGGTGGTGATGGGGCAGGTGATGCCATTATGATAATGATAGTGATTGTGATGATGATGATAGTGATTGTGATGATGATGATGATGATAGTGATTGTGATGATGTTAGTGGTGGTGATTATGATGATAATGGTGGTGGTGGTGGTGGTGATTGCAATTGTGATGAAGATGGTGGTGGTGGTGGTGGTGGTGACGTTTGTGATGGTGATGATGGTGGTGGTAGTGATGGTGATGATGATGATAATGATGATAGTGATGATGATGACTATGATTATAATGATGATGGTGATGATGATGATAATGATGATAGTGATGATGATGAATATGATTATAATGATGATGGTGATAGTGATGATGATGATGATAGATGTCATCATTATTATTTAGTTATGACTTTGAAGATGCTAATGTGGCGGGCTAGTGAGTATTCTTTATTACCCCTGCTTCATATAGGTCGATAAGAAAGCAATCGTGGAATCAGAAAAGACAAAGGCACAGCACGCCATTTTGATGGGATCTGTTTCTGTTGCTGCTAACGTCAAAGGATTCCTTAAACAAGTAAGCATCCTAAATCAGTAACGTATTTGCTTAATATAAAGCAAAACCTTTTTATGTGTTAGGCTTTAAAATATACAAATTACTAAATACGCAATCACCAAAACGCTTTAACAAATTTGGTTTTAAGTCTTTTCGTTCTATAGACAAAGGGATTTTTGAGCTCGGTATATCGTGTGCTGCGCAAAGTCACTAAATTGTAATTGAGAAAAAAGCCGCTCGGACTGTAATTATAATGAGCGACTTAAATTTCTGAAAACCGCATTTAAAACTAAATATCCAGAACTCGATTTACTTGCTCTAAAAAATTGTGTTTGTTTTGATTGTTAAGATTATAAATATACATCAACAACTTTGGTAAAAATTTATGTACTGAAGTTATGCTTAATAGCTTCAATCAGTATATGAAAAGAAATTCACTAAAATATCAACAACTTTGTAAAAAAGAAGAAGAAAAGGGAAGCTTGAAAAATAAATGAGTTGTTGTATCAAATGATGGCAAATCTAATCTAAAAAAGGTTACTTCAATTTCATTTGAATGTAATGATTGCAAACAGAGATTTTGTTTTGAAAATCACTTGAATGAATTAGCTATAGACACATATCAAGCCAAAGAATCGAGGAAAAATAATGACATCCTCATTGATATTTTAAGGATACAAGAGAGAAGCAAAAGATAGCGGCACTATTTGTAAATCCGTAATGTTTTTACTCAATTAGTGATATTTGTGTGAGATATTTTGACCTCGCATTCCCCAGGACAGATACAACCGATCATTGAAAATACTAATATTGTCGTTAACTAAATATAAACAATAATTCTTGGACTGTGGTAGTGGGCGGAATGAGCTAGCCACATTGTTATTTTATTGCAAAACTGATTTTGTAACAAGAGACACCAAGTTGTCCTAAAAAACAATCCTTCATGGAAGGAAAAAGTTTTTGAAAAAATTCGATTTCCTCAGAAGAGAAACTTTGTTGGCTTTCATAATTCTAAAGTTGAGCTCGTTTCACGTTAGATGTTAAAGGTGAGCTGTGCAATGCTTTTTCTGATAGATAAGGATTCGATATTTTTAATTTTATATTGCCGGTCACTTCAAGAAAACAAACTATTGCCAAAATAGACTAATTCAGGGAAAAATACTAATTATTTTTGAAATACATTTAAAATTACTGATAATCTTCTCTTGACTAAAGGTTGAAAACACTTCTAATGAGAAAGAAAAACAGACTCAAGCATCTCAACGAGATATCAGATATTTTCTACGTTAAACGGCAAACGAAACTATATTGAAAACAAAATCTACTTCATCAAGATAGCTCAATAATTATTCTTTGAATATTTGATTTTATATTTCTACGAAGAGCGTTATTTGCCTTTGATGATATTTTTCTCAACGTTGCAAGGCTTCCTTTTACAGTTAATGCTCACTACATTTCAATTTCTTCCAGTATCGCGATTTTTCTCTTAAGTTTGAGTGGGAGAAAGCCGCCAATATAAACCCGTATTGACGGCTCAGAATTACCTCGCGATATTAGAATCGGGCGGTACAAAACTTTTTGCAGTTTAGTTTGAGTCGCCAAAACAGGTATATATTCATACTTATCGATTCATCGCTTCGGGATATATTTTCTCTCATCGCCGTCGATATATACCCGTATTGGCAGCTCAAGATCGCAATGATTTATAAATATTTTATAGTATTTGCTATAGATTTACATAGGTAAGTTTTTGATTTTGATTTATTTCAGGCTCAAGCTCCAGCTGAAGGAAAATTTGTGCAGGATACAAAACCACGTGACACCATAAACAAATCTCTTGAAACGGAACCTCAAAGCATTGAGCAGGAAATAGATCATAATAAGGATAAACAAACCAACCCCAAGGCTCCCTCGCCTGCTGGCAGTATGTTTTCACATTATCACAACCCAGCTGATCCGAGTATGGTGTTTACCCCGATCAGCGGTCACCCGAACCCTAACCATCAATCAAGCTTCCCAGGTGGCCAATCACAGACATCAACGCCAACCTTTTTCCCGATTGCTGTTCCTGTTCCAACTGCTGGAACCCCTCCAATGTGGTATATGACTCCTTCGGGAATGGTTCCATTTGGCCCCATGGGGCACCACCCTGGGTACTTTGTACCAGTGAACCAGGGATCTGCGTCATCTGTGGTGTCTGACAGTGAAATTAGTGGAATATGCGAGATGGCACCCAAAGAAATAAGTCGCGATTCTCACCCAAGCACACCTATGTCAGAAACAAGTCATGAATCTAGTGCATCAAAAACAACTCGAAGTATTACCCCTAGCACCAAATCCAAGATACCTCGTCCAATACGAGACCCTAATAGGCGTAGCCCAAGACCTCCGAACTCACACAAACCAAGAAATTCACCCAAATCCTTTACAACAACAGGGCCATCCGAACGTTCTCAAGTACGCAAAGGTATCAAAGAGGAAATCGATATTTCACCTATTAAAGAATCATTCAGAAGTACACATGAAAATAGTACCAAGACAAGTTCATATCGTTCTCATACTCCTCCCATTAGGCTAAGATCTGGAAGTGTTGAACTGGAACGAGAGGAACTAAGAAGACCCAGACCTCGCTCATCAACAGGATCGCTGGTTTCCACTCCCCCATCTGGAGAAAGGACATCACGGCCTTCTAGCCCGGTAACCTATGGCAACAGAAGTGAAAGATCTCGTCCTTCAAGCCCTAGTTTCTCAGAAGGACGTTCTGGCTCACGCCCGTCCAGTCCGGTGGGCTCTAGGTCATCCAGTCCTGTAGCAGCACTTATTTCAAGGTTTGAAGACTTGTCTACCAAACAACAACCCAGTGAACACTCACAGTCCGTTTCAAACCTTTTGTCAAAGTTTGGCTCGTCATCTTTATTGCCTGACGATCTGCTTACAAAAAAGCAATTCAAGGCCAACGCTCCTCAAACCAAAGAGCGTGATTATCATGGACGATCTGGACCTTTTAGACCTACCTCTGCTGCAGACCAATATTTAAATGAGTTGCCCACTGACACTGATGAAGCTCTGTCCAAATCCTGGCATGCAAAGCCTACACAAAAGCGATCGAGTCAAAATGATGCACCTTCTCTGAAGAGTGATGATTCTCCACCGTCTAGAAATCTCCGTAACAAAGAAACTAGCTCAAATCGACAAAGAACCCAAAGTTCTGATGGTGGTTTATCAATGCAAAACCGGAATCGGTTGGCTTTGTCTCTAGAAAACATCTATGGAGTTTCGTATGAGGAAGAGAAGCGGCAAACTACAGAGCAATATTCGATGGTGAGGAATCGTGAGAGGTCTTGGGCATCAATGGAAAATGTGCACAAACCAAGTAATGAAGAACAAAAAGTGGGCTACAGAATTAGGTCATCAACATCAGCAGAAAACCTTAGTAAAGAAGACACAGACATGGATCGTGCATCGAAGGATCTCGGGGTAGCATCCGTTAAATCTCAAGGACTCAGGAAATTATTGGAAGAAAATCTTTATGCAAAAGATAGAGGCATGAGCAAGGATAAACTTGCATTGAGTAAGAAATTATCCTTAGAGAGAACAGGACATGGTCTATTCGAATTCGGGAATAAGACAATTCCAATCATGAACGCAGACAATACCTATCCTGAATATTTAACAGACAAGAAAAGTGTATCCAATACTTCAGAACATAATCAAGAGTTAAATATCGGTACACTAGAAACTACGAAAGAATCAGTTTTTAAAACCAATGTTATGAAACCTGAAAGAGATTACCAACAAGACTATCCTAAAGAACTAGTTTCTCCTTCTGGTCGTTCGCGATTTGAAATCCCAGTAGCAATAGCTGTAATGGACGGCGAAAGAGAAATTATGAGTTCTAGTGCATTTGCCCCATCTTTATTCAGTCCTTCGTCTTCTATTAAAGATAAAGCGTTCTTTCAGCATCCCATAAAGCTGGAAAAAGAAACTGCCCCTCTGAGTCCACCAACACCTCTATCACCCTCGGTGAAAGACTGTAGACCAACGAGTTATTTTTCCAGTTTATCGTTTTCGGATATTGCGATGAAGCCGGAGAAAGATACAGCACTTGATCGGAACAGGAAAGATGATACAGGGCATCACCCTAGAGCCACATCATACCAAGTGGATTCTGATGGGGTTGGTGTTGAGCATCATGACAAGCAGAAAAAACCAGACATTATTGAATTGGTTGACAAAAATTCAAATATTGAAAACTTGGACTTTAACAATACTAGTTCTTCTAGGAAGAACATTGACAAAGGTGACTCCTCCTCAAGAAACCCCTTAGCTAATTCTAACGATTATTTGGAACGTTTTCAAAAGAGGCTGACGAAAACTAACTCATTGGAGAATATAAGACAAGACACGGAGAGTCAAATAAGCTTGGATTATAATGATTCCAAGCCAAAAGCCTTTGAAGACAATGCCCCTTCCACGAAACCTCATTTCACAATAAGAGAATCTGTTGGGAAATTGTCGGCTGACTCTTTAGGACATCCCTTAGAGAATTTTGGAACCATTCGTCAAGACAAAGGAACGCTTTCTTCATTGGATTCACAAGGTTTTCGTGGTACTAGAAGCTCTCAGACAGAAGCTGAAGGTAAAGGAATCAACAACGAGAGAAGCCCTAGTGACACTGGTGGAAAAGAAAGAAGCACTTCAAATGACACCCAACAAAGATCAAGACCATCGAGGGTAGATGAAACTTCAGCAACATCAACACAACAGCAAAGTACTCAGCCTGGTAGTAGTGCATCTTCTCAACCTTCGAGCGTAGCCAACACCCAAGGAAATCCGAAGCCACCTGCAAATAAGCCATCCAGCGTCCCTAACACCCCAACATCTGGCAGCTCGAAAAACTCTAAATTTTTTAGCTATACGAGACGACAAAGTTCTCCTCAGGTAACACCCTTGTCAGAAGAAAAGTCAGCGAAGCAAGATACTTCTAGCTCATCAAAGTTGCAGGATCGAAAGCTTACTAAACAAAGTTTCAAACCGAAAAGTCCTGCCCCTTCTACCAATCCTCGCGCAACTAGTCGTAATCGTCATTCAACCGCAGCCGAACAGAGCACTTTTGACTTTTCTGGAAAGGCTTTGCTAGAAAAGGTGGTAGGCAATGTTACTATTGACAAGCAGGTAAACTGGAACACGCGACATGAAAAGGTAGCCAAAACCCAATCAGTTCCTGTCAATGTTGAGCACATGCTGTCAAAGAAAACGCAAGACAATAATACACGAACCGATTCTTCCGACTTGACATCTTCAAAATGGGGAAACGTTAGGCAGTTGGTTTTAAGAAGCCCAACGTCACCGACTTCATCTAATTCATCTTCGTCATCATCTTCACCAAGGCTTCCTCTAAACAAATCTATGTTTTATTTTCCTCAAAGTGAAAGAGCAGAAAAACAACTCTCACCAACAGAACAGCTGAACAGCTCGGGTCAGAAGGGTTTTGTCATAACTGACACTAGTAGACAAAGTAAAGTGAAGAGTCCCAATACAGAAAGAAGCGACAATTTGGTTTATCAAAAAGACTCAAGTTCCTTGAACGAAATAGAAAAGAAGGAAAGGAAAAAGAAAAATGGGACTGTTGAAAAAACTAACTTTAAAAATCCTTCTGCAGGAGCCGATTTGGCAACTGAATTAAATGTCGATGAAACAAAATCCATGAAAAGTAAAGAAAAGAGTTCGATGATGAACAAGGTAGCTAAACTAACAACCAAAGCAGATAGTGTTAACATTGCTTTAGACAAAAAAGAAATCACTGCACGTGCAGAGAGTCAATCCTCAATTATTACACAACCGAGCAAGTACGATCATAACAATATGAACTTACAAAATGAAGACGTGAAAAATAAAGAACAAGGAATAGAAAAGAAGTTAGAGAAGAGTAGCCGTAGAAATTGTCACAACTCAGAAAATTTGGAAGAAATTGAGAGAAGTCCCGCAAGCAAAGAAAGTAATGCCGAAAGCGATAGTCAGGGGGAGGTTTCGAGCGAGAGGAGAGGTTCATTCGATCTTCGACAGATTTATAACTCTGCACGAAGAGCATCCCTCACACCTCGACCTGACACTGCATCCCCTAGATTATCGCCCAGTTCCTCTACCGCTAGTCGACCTAATTCTGCACTTGATAAAAGACCACCGTCACCAGGCAGACTAGACTCCAAGGAGCTTTTGGGTCATTTTGTTAAAAAGATGCTTAATTCAGCAAATGCAGCAAAACCCAATGGTGGCTCCCCAAGTTCTTCATTTGCTGACGGAGCCTCTCAGCAAAGTAGAGAGCCATTGAAAACGGACGTTTTAGGCAAATATGCGTTAAGTCCTCGAGAAAGGAAGAAATCTACGGGAAATAAGCACCTGCAGGACAGAAAGGAATCTCTTGAGAGAAAAGAAGAAAGCGCTGCTGGAAGAAGAGAGAGAAAAGTGTCTCATGAAAGAGTACAGCAGCATTTAGATCAGGAAAGACATGACAAGACGAGAGAAAGGAAAGAATCCTATGAGAGGAAACAGCAGAATGAAAACCAAGGACGAAATGATGCGGCAAATGAGGGGAACGGATCACATGACAAAGAACATCAGCTTGACAACCAAGGACGAATTGATGTAGTAAGAGAGAGAAAAACATCTCATGAACGAATTAAACAAAAGAATAAAGATCGGGAGAAGATCAACCCCAAGACAGATAGAACGATATGTAACGACAAAGAACACTTGAACGAAAGAGTGGAAGCTGCAGAGAGAAGACTATCTCATGAAAAAGATAAGCAAGAGGTACGTATATCCGGCAGTCGTATTTATATTTCTGAACCGTTCAAAAACCATTCAATATTAAGCTGTTTCGTCGGTGGGCGCAGTCAAATTTCTTTTATTTTATTTATTTTATTTATTGGGGGTCTGATATTACATTTTCAGTCATCCTAGATTCCCAAATATTAAAGCAATCCTGAAAGTGGGCTGTCTGAAGCCAGCTTCATTATTCCGTCACTTTACTGCCACCCGGTTGGCTCAGTTAGTTGAGAATCGGACTGTTGTGCGGCCGGAGGTCGTAGGTTCAAGCCTTGGCGACCGGACCAACACTCAGGGTCTTAAAATAACTGAGGAGAAAGTGCTGCCTTTGTAATTACATCTGCAAATGGTTAGACTTTCAAGTGGATCGGATATCCACTTTAAATGGCGATCCCATCTCTCCACACTTCATCATTACTAACCAATATCGGAGGGACGTAAAAGAACCACTGAGGACGTAAAGAAACCCAATGGCAGTGACCATTCTCAGTGTCTACACCTCATACTAACCACCTCATGGTTGTAGGCGCCATTGAATACGTACATATGAAGGGCACTATATGAATCTCAAATCATCGTCATTTTGTAATTATTATCAGTTAACTCACTAAATAAGCTTGGTTTTTTCGTAGTCTTTAAATACTTCTAGAGAAAACGAAGTCCTTAACAAACTAGTCGATATGATACACGATGAATTTGCTTTCGATGGTTACCTTGACGACGGCGTAGAAGATGTCAATATGGGTAAGTCGTTCTTCACTTACCCAAAGGTGTCCCATGCATGACCCACGTGCAAATGTTACACACATAAAGCTTTTCTAGCATTTTTTGTACGCTGGATTACGAATGGAGAAGTTCAATAGGCCCTTTGCAGCTCAGTAATCACGTGCTGATTAATTCACTGAGAGCAAATGATTGAACATCTTGATTCCCATGGGCGAAATATACTGGAGAGCAATCAAACTTTCTACAACCTGTTTCGAGAGATCGTAATAAAACCGCATTTCGTAACACACTGATTACACATCGTTTCATTCAGTTCTTTACAAGTAGCTAAAAAGAATCACCAATTTAAAATAAGAACAACAATTTTGCTCTCCAGTATATACACGTGACCGTTAACTGCAAAAGGCCTATTCCTCCCTCCTCCTTGGTCGATGATTTTAAACCATTTCTCAGTTGTCCCAGCTTCCAACAATTCATGTTTGCTAGAGAGTGCATAGGTTGTTTGATAGGTGAATATGTGATGTCTCTATCTGGGATGAGCGAGGACATGTTCAAAGAGTCTGTCAGAGACCAGTACAGTGACTTGTACTGGGATGATGATTTGCTTCAAGACATGTACATCCTGGTCAATAGGAAACTCACTTCACGAAGGTAAGTGTCCCCTTTGTGCGCGTTTGTGAACTAATTGTTCTTTGCAGGTCAAAAGGACGGGGCACAATGACCTGATGTACCGTAACGGGCCTAATCCACTTAGGCGTAATGTTTTGCCCATTTCAGACCACGTGTCATTCTCTCGAGAATAGGTTTCTTTGTTTGAGTTGTATCCATATTCATGTGTCTTTCCGATAAACAAAGAAATGATACTCTAGGGAATGACAAATGGACTGAAATGGGAAAACAGTGGATCAGGTCTATTAATGTTACCAGGTTTTACTGCACACTTTCCTAAAAGAGCTGGATGAATTGACAGTATTTAAGATGGAATGCGGACGTTCCCCAATGTCCAATTCCTGTCAATCTGGCATTTCATCTTTAGATTTTGCTAAAGTCCAGATGTTCATTTTATGTTTGCCATGCATATCAATCATCGAGTGTCGTATTTCACTGTGTCTGTTGTCTGCGAGGCAGACCCACGAGTTAGCATCGTCCCCGTATCCTTCCTCGATTTTCAAAAGTTTTTTTTTACTTGTCTTTTTTTTTATTTTATTTTATTTTCTTCTTCAAAAATGTTCATGTCGAATTCGTTATAAAACGACGGCCTTTTTGTTTGCCGCTTTTCCGCACAATCCAAATATGGAATCGATCATACCATATATGGAGTGAGCTTTCTCTACTCCAACTTCGACACTAACATATAGAGTAAAGCTTGATATTGTTTTGTTATTCAGACCCACTCTGAGATTCTCCGAGAGCATTGCCAGTGATGTGAGTCGACCAGGTTCATCACTGTCCATGGATTCTAATCCCGACGCTAGTCACCTGTCCACCAGGTCTGTCTCACGTACCAGCAGTGAAAGGAGCTTTCTTGAGACCAGAGACTACGTGATGTCATCACTTGGAGAGCCAACACAGTTCCTACCATTCAAAATGATCTGTCCCGAGATAACTAGAGATATCATTGAAGAATTAGGACCAGTGTTTGAAGATTATCAAAAGGAAATGGTAAGTTGGTCGCACTCGTTGGAAAATATTGTAACACTGGAAATCCCGGGGGGGGGTTTGACTGACTAAATTTATACCATGCCTGTATTTGTTTTTCAGAAAATCAAGTTAGCGCCCAGTATAAGTGAGCTAATGGAGAAACTGGGAGCCAAGATTCTGGTAAGTGTTCAGGTCTACCACTCACCATGTCACAAGTCGATTTAAATGAAATGCACACAACACGACACGGCTACATGTTCAACCAATCATAGAGCGTTTTCACTCACGTGAGAAGGCAGCCATAAACGATAGAAACTTTCTGCACAATATTTGCATAAAAATAGAGTTCAATTCCCGGAGGATAGAAACTGTTTTGTTGTTGTACCCCATAACGGCCGCTGTGAAGTTACGTGAAAACGCTCTATAGCTCACAAAATCAGTCCTCATACAATGAAAATACTCGCGGTACCCCCATATTTACGGCACGGCAAGTTCGCACCTTTATTTTAAAACTCATGTATATTTTATTTGTATCAGGAAATTGGCCAACAGTTAACTCTAGAGCGTAAGGCAAAAAAGAAAAACATCTCTTCGTTCAAGAAGATGGCAGATATTGATAATAAAAAAGGTAAACATCGTTGAAAACAACAGCAGCGTGACGTAGAGTACTGACCTTATAGTCAGTCCCCTTCACAGTTCCCTGCGGCATCTTGAAAGATAGCCGTGCCTTTGCATCGAAGCGAGAAGAACGTTAAGTTTGCACACACAAAAAACCGTCCTTTTTTCACGAGGGTAGCACTTAATAGCCAGTGGGTAACAAACCTGTGGCCCTCATTCCGTGATCGAATTGGAATTTAGGAGTTGATTTTTGGGGACGGAAGAAAACCGGAGAACCCGGAAAACCCTCGAAGCAGAGGAGAGAACCAACAAACAACTCTACTCATATACAACACCGAACCCGGTGGGACTCGAACTCGGGTCGCATTGATTAGAGGCGAGCGCTCACACCGCTACACCACCCGTGCTTCCCAAAATGATAGAGATATTTAAATAATTGTCCAAGGTGTTAAAAAGAGGAGTCTATCATTGCATGCTCACCGTTCGTCTCACTTCGATGCAAAAGCGCGGCTACCTTTCAAGATGGCACAGGGAACTATGAAGGGACTATTGACTTAAGTTAACTGACCTTGATGTCCTGTGCTTTAGATGTGAAAGATCTGGCCGGTAAACTGTTACAAGAAATCGAAGAAAGCGACAAAAAAATCATATATTTGAAATATATCCAGAGACGACTTAGGGTAAGAAATGCTATTTTCTAGATCATACTAGAGTTTTCAAGTGCAAACATACGCTCTTTTTCGCATTGTAAATATATGAAGGTAGTACAACGCAATAGGTCCCTGCGTCATCTTGGAAGATAGCCATGTCTTTGCTTCGAGAGCGAGACGAACGGTAAGCTTGCAATCATTGAGATCAACACCTTGGACAATTATTCACATGTCTCTATCATTGCAAGGTCGCCGTTCGTCTCGCTTCGAAGCAAAGGCACGGCTACCTTTCAAGATGGCGCAGGGAATTGTGAAAGGGAGTAAATTATCATTGATCATATAAGAACAAGCGTAATAGGTAATAGTGCATCCACACGGCTTACGGCTTATTTGCTCGATATTTGCACTAGGATAGACCACTTTCGAATTCCAAATTACCGCTGTGTTCCTCGATTACAGACTCATTTGCACAGGGTTACCTTGTATCAGTGTTTAAATATTCACAAATACCAACGGTAAAGTAAAGAATGCACAACTTCAACAATACAAACACTTTGAAACTCGACGGACCACCTTGACTGGAACACGTGAATATTCTGCACAAACTCGGTTTGCCTGATCTCACGACATTATAGTGTGCAGCGTAACACTTTATGTTTGCATGTAATACGAAAGAAATGACCGTAATTAATTCTCGCTATTAAATAAATTATATTATAATGTATCGCGCACCACAGTCAACCCATTTATTTATTTATTCATTTTTTCCATAGAACATCTATGCAGAACGATTTGGTTTGGATCATTCTTTGCTTTATTCCTTCGTCAGCAGGTAATACTCTTGTTTTCTCCTGTTCATTTCTCCAGGGATTTTTACTTTTCTTCTCCCTCCTCCCTCCACAAAATTCGATTGATATCACTTTTTTTGTACTTTTAGCTATGGTATTGAGAACGTGTCTCTAGAGCCCAAGAGACAAAACAACCTCTTGAGTTTCTCTCCGCTTTGGGACCAGCGAGGTAACCAGTCATCAGAAGCTCACGGTGAATCGATACGAGGTCCTGTGCTACAGTACGGCACCACCCAGGGTCTGTTCTCTTATCTGTTTGCAAGGTAAGAAACTCAAAACTCTTTCATTAAAAAAAAAACTTTCAAATTTTATGGAGGTCTGAAACTACCGCTGCGCTGATCTAAGACAAGGCAAGCCTGACTCACAGATTGGACCCTGAAACAACCTCTGGGCTGATCTAAGTCGGGGCACTGCTATCTTACAGATCGAGCCCTGAAACAACCTCTGGGCTGATCTAAGTCAGGGCATGGCTAACTCACAGATCAAACCCTGAAACGATTTCAGGGCTGAACTAAATCAGGACACTATACTCACTCACAGATCAAACCCTGTAATAACTTCTGGGCTGACCTAAGTCAGGGCATGGCTAACTCACAGGTCAAACCCTGAAACAACCTCCGGGCTGATCTAAGTCAAGGCACGGCTAACTCACAGATCGAACCCTGAAACAACCTCTGGGCTGAACTATATCAGGACACTACTAACTCACAGATCAAACCCTGAAACAACCTCTGCCTGAACTAAATCAGGACACGGCTAACTCACGGCTAATGTAAGAAATATTTTCAGTTTTTCTGTTCAGGAGGTTTGGATGAACAACTCGAAGCACCCCTTCCATCTCTCCCCAGATTCTTGATACGCAATGAAAATTACATGTGCGTTGTTGACTTTCAGGTACTCCATGAGCCAAGCCTTTGTACGATTCTTCCTGTACACCTTCCGTTATTGCGCATCACCCGACGAGTTGTTTGATTTCATCCGTGACAAGTGCAGAGCATCTTTGAGGTAGGTACCTTGATGTATTCAAGCTAGCGTTCATCATCATCAGCTATCATCCTCCCCATCTTTATTCATAACCACTTGGTATAGACACGAGTGAAAAAAATCTGCGCATGCTCTGAATCCGTATGCAAATTAGTCAAAACATAAGTAAATTTGACTTTCAAGCATGCCTGATAAATTGGACTTCATATAATGCCAAAACTTAGTGTCCATGCTTGAAACTTAAGGGTAATTCTTTCATGTTGTGTTTGTTAATACAGTATCTTGGTCTGACAAAAGTATACTCTCGAACTTTTTTGTATACTTGGAGAAAACAAACATGTATTTTCTCACTCAAACTCTTCAAAATTCTTAGAAAACGTGCTGAAGTGCACGCATGCGCAAACGTTTTTTTAGTGTCCTAGATATAAGCTTACAGGGTTTTTCGAACATACATAAGTATTAGAAAAAATTAATAATAGTCTTTTCACTATGTGTGAAAAGATTATACCAAGGCATTCAAGGCAGTCCAAAAAACTACCCTTTGCTTCGACTCTTAAGGCTGATAGTCCTCTTTCTTCTTCGATTCCTATCGCTAGTTTTTGATGGCTATAGTCTCATTTATATAGGTCTAGTCAGCTATTGATAGCCAGCTGAATGGTGAGCTTTATTTCAACCAATCACAGCGCGTTTAGCTGTTTTGCCGCCGGCCCTCTTTTCCAGGCTACTGTAACCCAATTTTTCTGTTTTCTTTTAACTAAAATATAACAAGTTTGCCTACAAGAAGCAGAAATATGGAAATGAAGAATAAAAACAATTTCACTTTAACGCCACGTTCGCTTCATTGAGTTCAAGCTCCAAAAATGCTTAAAACCGGTAACTTTGTCCACTCATGCTTTGCACGCCGCATTCACAGCTCAACTGGAGATCCTACAAGGATCCTAGAAAAGTTTTCTGAATGTAAAATGTTTACAAAAATGATTAAAAAACAATAAGCCCCTGGAGAGATTTGAAATCTCGACCCCTGGTTTACAAGACCAGTGCTCTAACCACTGAGCTACAGAGGCCTTGCTATTGTTGAATGTATATCCTAACTAGCTCTTTATCAGCTCTTTCGCACGGTTGTTGAATACTTTACTTATGCTTAATATTTCATGAGGAAAACACAATAGAAATCATGATCGATGTTCATTTGCATAAACTTTAACTTGGATTTTCTTGGGCAGATTCACTTTTATCTTGAAAATTTTAGTGACACACAAAGGAACTAACCTAGACGTTTGTTAAGCAATCTACAATATTCGTGTCTTTGTTGTATACGATATACAAACGCTCGGCTACGCCCTGAGCTTATAGAGCAGTTTTCGTATGACTGTGAAAAGCTCAGTGCCGTAAGCGTGACGAGCCGTGACCGTGATACTTTCTAGATTTTTAATTGGCTGATTTTTTCACGCGCAATATGATTGGTGTTGCATTGCCGTGATCTTGGCGTGACCGTGTCCGCGCCGTGTTTATGCCGTGTTTCGGGTATTTGATTGGATGGAGAGTAAATTCTCGTGCGATGTGATTTGTCT
Organism: Actinia tenebrosa; assembly: GCF_029948245.1. NCBI lineage: Eukaryota > Metazoa > Cnidaria > Anthozoa > Actiniaria > Actiniidae > Actinia > Actinia tenebrosa. Next base: position 5,815,931 of record NW_028292572.1, on the reverse strand, counting down.
GACGTATCCCTTGCTGTGTCACGACCGTGTTCGTGCCGTGAACTTTTCACAGTCATACGAAAACTGCACTATATCGTATACAACACGGCCACTCATACTGTATTTATTATATAGCGCTTGATTGCTAAATTTTATCAATACCTTTCTCCCTTTTTTTTTTTTTTTTTTTTGAGTAGAGCTGAGACAGGATCCGACAAGACTTACAACCATCAACTTCAGATTCGTTATCGTGCACTTGATCTCCTGGCTGAATGGGTTGACTGCTGCTTTCAGTTTGACTTTAAGACAAATCCTGGGCTGCTGGAAAGTCTTTTCGCTTTTCTCGACAAAGAGGTTTGTAAATTTTGGATTATGTTTTTACTTCCCAATTTTTGGTTTCTCAATATTTTCACGCGTCTCTCAGTACCCGTATGCCATATAAATGCCAAACACATCTCGCATCTTCCAAGAGTGAAAATAGTTCCCTTCACAGTTCCCTTCGCCATCTTGGAAGGTAACGGTGCCTGTGCATCGTAGCAAGAATGGCGGTGACCTTGCAATGATAGAGACATGCCAATAATGTTGTCAAAGGTGTTAAAAAGGTCTCTATCATTGCAAGCTCACCGTTCGTCTCGCTTCGATGCAAAGGCACGGCTACCTTTCAAGATGGCGCCGGGAACTGTGAAGGGGAAGTTTACTGGTTTTTTGACAAATATGTATCATACATATGAAAGACTAACATATAATACGAACATATATCGATTAACAGGGACGGATTTAGGGGGGAGCCCACGGACCATGGCCCCGCTTTTAAGCGATGCATTTTCTTTAAACGTAATTGTATTTGCATACGGTCTTGAAGGTTTTCTCTCAGGACGAAGTTTTCCAACCTACCCTTTCTTTGATTCCTGATCCGCCCTTGATTGATAATATAATATTTCGCATATAATACAAACATATATCGATTTCCTCAGCTAATACCAGTGGACAAAACTGAACGTGGTAAAATGCTGGTGGAGCTGATAACAGAAAAACAGCGAAAAGACGAAGAAGAACACATCGAAGAGACGACGGACACCCTTGCTGTGTTACAGACAGACGACAACCAGGGTACGACTAGGATCATAAAACATAATTAGCAATTAGTCCTCGAGCCCGAATAGGCTAATTGACTCATAGGCCATGAGGGCGAGAGGACTATTGTTTTAGTCAAATACAACAAGGTCAAATATATAGATGCAAACAAGTCTTGAATTAGAGTGAAATTCAATTTTTTTTGGCTTTCATAGAAGGCACTTTTCGTTACTAGTAGGATATAACTTATAGCCTACTAGTAGCTCATCCAATCAGAACGCAGAATTGACGATAGGCCGCTAGTTGGATTTGACTAAGGACTATTAGCCATTACGAGGTTTGAGGATAAGACTGGTTCGAGTAGTTATTGCAGTGTATTGTGGGGTTGTTTACAGTGCGACGCGCCTAATCGTGGCCACATAGCTTACTTTTTTTACCATGCCGTTGGATCCTTTTTCGCCAAATGTTTCCATCAATTGAAAAGACTTTTAACGAAAGTGTCCAGTGTTAGTCAGCAAAGAGACCAAAATAAGTATCACCGAGGCTTATTCATAGCCATTTATTTAAGTTTTCATTGGAAAGAGGACTAAATTATCTTAAGTTTAGCGGTCACGCTGAGTGAGTTCTCGTGCAAATTCACAAATTTTCGCTGTCTGATAGGCTAACTAGTGAAAAAATAAGGTGGTTACGTTAAGGCGCGTCGCACTGTAAACAACCCCACAATACACTGCAATAACAATCCGACCCAGTTTTCCCTCTCTCTCGGAATACTTAATACGGGTATGTACTTCATGATTGAACTAGACATTAATTTCGCATTAATTTTGCAGGTTTGGTATCAGAGAAAGAGTCACCTAAAAAGGTAAACATTATGAGTAGCCCAAAAAGTTCGTTTTGCTCTCGTAACGGATCTTAACGTTTCTTACTGGTATCAGATAAACGTAGTTCCTTTGGCATAAGCGACAGAAACATAGATACCGTCATGTTGGTGGGTAGATTCTGGTCCTCCAACATGGCGACGAGTATGTAGTCATGTGGTGACGAGTAGCCACACTAGTCGTAATCCGATAGCCATCGTATACACCCTTCTCATAATGGCTGACGAGCGCACAAAAACGAGGTCACTCAGTCATCTTGCAAGGCTGCTCATTCAGAATAAAGGTGGATAGCGCGAATACAAGTCAAAACAAGAGTTAAACTTCTATACTTTTCTCTTTAAAAAAACTCATTTAATGTACTTTTATATCTTGTATTGTGAACTAATGACTGGGTGACCTTGTTTTCGTGCCCTTTTCAGCCATAATGAGAACTGTGTACATAGATTATAAATAGGCCGTTTCACGGATCCCGTTACTCAACCTCAGCCTCGTCAGCGCGTAATTATTCTTTAGAATTTGACTACAGTCCGCAGTAATGAAAGGAATTTACACATCAACCAACAATTGAAACACTTAAAAATTTCACAGATTGTAGGCAATTTCTAAAGAATATATTACACGCTGACGAGGCTGAGGTTGAGTAACGGGATCCGTGAAATGGTCTATTGATAGTTTATCAGTGGTCTATCCCATGTATTCAAATCCCTTTATTCCTTTTTTTTTTTTTTTCAGTTTCCAATTAAACGCAAGAAGTCACCAGTGCAGTGCTTCAAGCGCGGCTCACCTCAAGCCTCCTCTATCTACAAACCAACAATATACCTTAAAGCCATGTCTGTTATTGATCATTCATCGAGAACCATAGCAGAACAACTGACTCTTATACAACAGGTCAGACTAACATGGATGTATATTAGAGGGCATACCATATATTCGTGAAAACGTAACTAACGAACAAAATTATACAAATTATTGCAAAGTTTCGTTAGACTATTTAACACAAACCATCATTCTGAATCATAAAGTGTATTAACGAGACGTTCATTTTCTTGCTTCCTGACAGGATGTCTTTGCACACGCACACTCCATCCACTTCCTCAATTCCCGTACTCTGGGGATAGGGGTGGGGAGACTTTCGCCGACCAAGGAAACCACTCAACTTGACAGCATGCTTGGGTTTAGTGCGGGCAGGCGAAGGAGTATCTCATCAGAAACTCTAAACACAGACAACCCAAGTCCAAGGACGTCAGGAGAGAATAGCCTGTTTGTGTGTCAGGCTATCACGGATGGGTGTCTGGAAGGCTTGCTAATGCATGCACAAGACGTATCTATGTGGGTGGCGGTGGAGTTATGTAGTGCACCTTCTGTCAAGGTAGGGGTTTGCAAGACTCATGCAACAATAGACCTTTTTACAATAACTTACAAATTTCTCGCGCGCTGATTTTTTTTTTTTTTTTCATCAATAAGAGGACAGACAGATAAAGCTGACGTCAACGAGCGCGCGCTCTTTCCGTTAGTTGTTTTGATCAGTAAAAATGAGAAGTTTTTATCGTTTTTGTCATTGTAAAAAACAAATAGTTTTTTATGTGTCTGTCCTCTTATTGACGATAAATTTCGTCATCACATTGTCAAAGTAGTATGCGGATACCTCGGATGCCCCTCGTGGATCCACACTACTTTGATAATGTGATGACGCTATTTATCGTCAATAAGAGGACAGACACATAAAAAACTGATGTCTATTTGTTAAATTTTGTAGTCGTTAAATTCCGTTGATTTCCTTGATTACACACCCATTTACTCAGGGTTTGTACATCGATCATCTATATTATGCACAAATTTAAAAATACAAAAAATTTGAAAACGATTCCACGGACCTTCACTGAAAGACGTGAATATATTTTACACAAAATGGAGGTCAACTGAGAGAGTTACTAAGTTTTCTTAACACCATGAACAATAACTGTTACTACAGATGACCCCGCAATGAGATATTCTTTTGTTTAAGAGCATAGAAGTGAGGCTATCGGGTCGATACAATGCTTGTTGTCTCATTTGCATGTCTCTATCATTGTAAGTCGCCGTCCTCGCTTCGATGTACAGGCAAGGTTAGGTTTCAAGATGGCGTAGGGAACTATTGTCAAAAAGGTTTATGTTCTGAATTTTAGAAGAAAAATAAGAGTACATTGTAAGCCCCTGGAGAGATTTGAACTCTCGACCCCTGGTTTACAAGACCAGTGCTCTAACCACTGAGCTACAGAGGCTTCGATGGTTGCATAAGCCATTCGTATCATGATCATCATCATTATCATCATTATCATAATAATAACTTAATACTTATATGGCGCAAATTCGCACGTGAATATGATCTGTATATATCATATATTTTTCAGTAAGAGCTACAGTACCTTGCACGAAGTTAATTTTTCCTATCGTTGCTGTAATGCTGCAAACGGGTCCCAGAGGTGTTCTGAATTCTTTTCAATAGAAATTCTACGTTGTGATGCAAAGTTTTTCCATTTCAAACCATGTGTCATTCCCAAGAATACCAATTATCTGTTTTACAGTACACTCAACAAAATTACTCGACTCTGTTTGGTCGAGAGGAGTACAATTATAGCGTTAATTGTACTCCGTAGGAGTACCGAATTAAGTCGCTTTGGAAACACGGCCAAAACTTGGAATGTAAAATTATTTTCTATCATTTTGTACTTAAAAAACATATTAAAAAGTTTTAAATCTTTTTTATGCATTTTAGTTGTGCGATGGACTGAAAATCGGCCGCCAAATAGACAAAGATGAACGGCGTCGCTTCGCATTTTTTACTGAAATTTTGTTGAGTGAACTATAAACAAAAAATCCCACGATCTTCTCGTACAATTTGGAATTAATGGACACTCGTGCAATTACAAGAACTTTCAAAACATTACTCGTGTCTATTAATTTCCAAATTGTACTCGAGATCGTGCGATTTCCTATACTAATGGTTGGGCAAGAGACGCGCACGAGAAGGCAAATGAACATGGATACAACTCAAACAAAGAATCGTATTCTTCAGGTAATGACAAGTGGACTAAAATGGAAAAAAATCGCACCACAACGTTTGCATAATGGCGTCATTTTACTACAACAGCCAAGAGGCTTCGCAACGTTTTTCTTTTATATTTAAATTTGTATTTCCTTGTGAGATTAGTAAGACAATTGGTGCTAATTAACTGAGCAAAAGAAAGTGTGCAAGGGATTCTGGTAGCTGTAGTTAATGACCCCACAATACAAGTGACCTATTGGGTCTATTTAAGAAAAATGACAAGGACGCCAAGCCCCTGGAGAGATTCGAACTCTCGACCCCTGGTTTACAAGACCAGTGCTCTAACCACTGAGCTACAGAGGCTTCGATGGAATTACAGTGTCAAGTCAACTATTTATTATCTATTTCGCATATAAAGTTGTACATGACTTTATATGAACCAAGAAGGTACACCACAATAGCTAGCTATATTTTGCTCGTGCAATCACAATGTTTGAGCACAGACATACAGGATTGCAATATGATCGATAGCGTGAGAGTACAAAGCCTGAAAAACGTTAAGGAAAAGCGTTTCTTACAATCAGAGTAATAAAGTATCTTTACTGTTCAATGTTGCTTGATTTATTCGATTGTTGCGCAATAGTCCCCTTCACAGTTCCCTGCGCCGGCCATCTTGAAAGGTAGCCGTGCCTTTGCATTGAAGTGATGAGATGAATGGTGAGCTTGCAATGACAGAGACATGTGAATAATTGTCCAAGGTGTTAATCTCTATCATATTGCAAGCTCACCGTTCGTCGTTCGCTTCGATGCAAAGGCACGGCTACCTTTCAAGATGGCGCAGGGAACTGTGAAGGGGACTTTTAGGCCCTTTAGCTTGGGCGTCAGGTTCTCACATTTCAGATCACGTGTTATTCTCTAGAGTATCATTTCTTTGTTCAACAGTTGCGCATAAGAAGACACATGAATATAATGGGAAAAGCATACGCCCTGTTCATTGCATGCGCATAACCGATCTGGCATTGCGTACTCCCTGGAATCCTGGAAAATACTTCATCTTGCATCTTCTTCCTGGCTATGCCATGTAGCCGTAAACAAGCTAATCATCGTCGTCTTATTTCTGTTTAGAACCAATTAGTGCTTATCCAGAAGTACATCAGCGTTGCCAAGTACTGCGCTGAGATGAGAAATTTCGCTACCAGTGTCCAAGTAGTGGATGCTCTTGAAATGTTTGTGATTCGACAACTACCGGTGAGCATAGCAAACTATAGAGCAGTTTTCGTATGACTGTGAAAAACTCAGTGTCGTAAGCGTGACGTGCCGTGACCGTGATACTTTCTAGAATTCTAAATGGCTGATTTTTTTCACGCGCAATATGATTGGTCTAAAAGTGCCGTGATCTTGGCGTGACCGTGTCCGCGCCGCGTTTATGCCGTGTTTCGGGTATTTGATTGGATGGAGAGTAAATTCTCGTGCAATGTGATTTGTCTGGGGTATCCCTTGCTATGTCACGACCGTGTTCGTGCCGTAAACTTTTCACAGTCATGCGAAAACTGCACTAGACACCTTGCATCGAGTACCTAGAGAAATTGTTCTGGGGGACATAACGATGGATTTTTTTTGCATAAGAAAAGACGGCCTATTATTTTGTCCCCATGAACAATTCCTCTAGGAATTCAATGCACGCGTTCTGTAATGTGATACGAATATCAACCACACAAACCTAATGTAGTCCAAGTACGTATACCATCACATGTACCAATCTACATTTACGAAATGCCACAGCTTTTATGGGTGAATGAAAGCTTTGATCGTAACGTAACGTACGCCCCCTCCACGTTTCCGCAGTCGCTGGTAATAATATCCGTGTGTTGTGACCAAAAGTTTCAACAATTTTCAAAAGGCATTTCTATTTCTTCATTTCAATTTTCTAATGATTAACATCCATTTAGAATGTATTACAGAATGGTTTACACAGTCACCAAGCCATCGAGTCTCATGCATTATTCTCATTTCTATTTCTCAAGGTCTGGAAACAAGTCCCAAATAAGGTGATCCAAACGCTCGAAGAACTCAAGGCAATCAAGGTAAACTGATTCATTTTAAATCTATGATAACTGACAATCAAGAACATTGTCATGCTCTTCTCTATCTCTTTTTGTCTATTGCGTCTCTTCCTATTCTTCGATTGCACGTTACGTCATCGCGGCCATGTTGGTGCCATTTAACAAAAGATTTCTCATTAGCATCCATTGTAAACGGCACCACAATGGCCGCCATGCTTTTGTCTTTTGACTTTCTTGGGAATGCTTGCAATCCATCAATAAATAATGACGGCAAATTAACGGCCTTGATTTGCGAATTGGGGTGATGTCAGGCTCTCAGCATGTCATAATCTGATATTTTACACATACAGTCAATGTCATTCAATCAAATTAAAAATTAGAAATCGGGAACATATTGATTTTTATTTTTGCAAGTCTTTGAACGCATGCACTCTTATACCGGAAGTTCAAGAAATCCTGGTCTCAAAAAATGGATTATGCCAGAGCCCTCGTTCTTCGCCGCAGGCCAGAAGAAACGCAGGGTCTGTGTAAATTGACGGGTGCTCAACCTGATGATAAACAGGAAGTGTGCCTTTTGAAAAAAAACGAGGGTACACCAATCCCGCATTCCTCTCTAGTTACTGTTGCTATTTCAGACAAGCGAGAATGTGTTTTTAACACGCAGTATGGAACAGGCACTGAAAATTGTAAATGTCTGTCTTAGAACCAATGCATCCTAAAGGTACATTAAGAAAAAAATCGATAGCTACTAAGAAATCTTATGAATTCGAGTTTGTTGGACATTCTGTATTCCATTGGGAAAACTACCCATTGTTTGAGTGGGCACTTAAACATAGCCGGGATCGGTCTGTTTTAGAAGATACTAAAGATACTAAAAAATAACATAATTCAGTTTTAACCGGCGTTTCTAATATTTCATCACCAGGTTCTCTTGAAGACAGACAGCTCCTGGTTACTGAAGGACAACGCTTACCGCGAAAAGCCCACAATACCTTGCGCGCTGTTATTCCTCATGCATATCCAGCAGCTGGAGCTTGGTGGATTTACGCTGACTAATGGCATGTACAAGTGGACGAAAATGAGGTAAACTGACCTACATGCAACTGGTATTCGTATATTTTTATATTCAAAAAGCACTGAAAACAATGAACCCCCAGGGGTTCGTAATAAAGGAAATATAATCCATTTATTACTCTTTTAGGATCGATATCAGTGTGTGATAAAGCCGTGAATAAAAACCATGTCAGTGAAGTGATACGATATCACTTCACGGTGAACTGGAAATTGTAAAAAAAAATTATTTTATCGACCCTAAATGTGTAATAAACAAACTATCACATGCTTTGAAAGAGCCTAATATCTTTTTCAATCGTTTTCCACATATCACTTACTCGCTCGTTCGCAGAGTCGCTCGTTCGCGACCTGATATGGAAACTCGTGAATAAAAACGATGTCAAGCTCTTATTAACATGTGATAATCTTTATTTATCGAATAGGCGTGCGCTTTACTTTGCAAGAGAATTGCGCTGATCAAGCCTGACGTCTGCTGTGCGCGCTCTTCATTAGATTGTAGTAGATATGAAATGGGGGTTCTGCGCCACGGGCCCCGTCGGGCTGCCCCGGGCCCGTAGGGGGAGGGGACGTTCTACATCATCGATCTCTGGAGCCGCTCCGGAGCCAGCGCATCGGCCTGTCCATCTGCTCCAGATTCGGCTCTGACTTCTTGTCCGAATATCTGGACAGCTCTTGTCTATTTTTAGAAAATCCCTCTACTGAAGCCATCTTCAAGATTATCCCCCTTTCTCCTGGTAGTTGGATAATATGTCATATCTATTTTAGAAGTTCGACTTTCAAAACTTCTCTGTGGGTATCTGGATAGGTCATATCTATTTTTAGCTCACTGCACTGTGTCAATTTTGGATTCGTTTTGAAACCTCTCCTCTGATAACTGAATAAATTGTTTGTATTTTTAGAACACCTCTTTTCTAAGATAGTACGATGGGTGAAATAGATAGTATAATATTAAAAAATATATGCATATATGAAAGAAATTTTAGCTCCACATTTTTTTTAAAATTATTTTTATTATTATTATTTTTTTTTTATTGACGCGGCAGGCGCATCGAAGCTTTTCAGATCGGAACATTAGTTTCATCTAACTCATCTTGCTTTCTCACTTATACTATCATTCCGTAAATACAACTCCAAAAAGCGAATTTGGTACTCATTCAGCGTTTGGAGTATTCGAAATGATCAATCCACTCCTATCATTATCCCGCTATGATGTACTCTTTGAGTCAAGGATTCATTCCTGCGGTTTTTATTGATGTCTTAATCATTATTCATCGTTATTATATGTGTTTCAAACAATGGGATGAGGCACGCGCCATGATTTTTCTTTCTATAAGCTGATTCTAAATATCTGAATTTTGGCTCTTCATGTCGTAAGGAATCTGAACTGCTTTTCTCATTAATGTATCTGAGTCTTGTAATCATGACTACAGTATAGATCCATCAAAAAGTTTTCAAAGTCTTTTGGAGGTTTTCGTGTTTGCTCTTTGATTTGTATAATTAGTAACACACCAGTGGTTGTTTTAACGAAGCTTGCAAAGTCTCGTTGAATTCTTATCTTGGACTTTTCCCCCAACCTGATGAAACGCGCATCGAGATCTTTTCCATCGAAATTAAAACTGTTCTTCATCAAACATTGAGAAATCGAGATCATGACATGCTCAAAAGCTGCTGAGCTTTTTATTTTGTTTTTAGATCACCGGTTCTGACGGTTTTTGATCGGTCCGCGACTGCTATAGTACTGACATTTTTGTACTTAGAATTACATATCTATATGGTTTTTGTCCTCTTATTTCATGTCTCTCGATATTTTGATTTAAGAAACACCGAATTTTTTTATAAACTTTTTATTAACATAACTAAACAAACTCAATGCACGACTCAATATCAACACTTGTGGTTTCGAACAAAAGAAATGGTTTGATTAAGACAAACACTCATCCGAACGATTCTACCAAATGATTAAGACATCAATAAAAACCGCAGGAATGAATCCTTGACTCAAAGAGTACATCATAGCGGGATAATGATAGGAGTGGATTGATCATTTCGAATACTCCAAACGCTGAATGAGTACCAAATTCGCTTTTTGGAGTTGTATTTACGGAATGATAGTATAAGTGAGAAAGCAAGATGAGTTAGATGAAACTAATGTTCCGATCTGAAAAGCTTCGATGCGCCTGCCGCGTCAATAAAAAAAAAATAATAATAATAAAAATAATTTTAAAAAAAATGTGGAGCTAAAATTTCTTTCATATATGCATATATTTTTTAATATTATACTATCTATTTCACCCATCGTACTATCTTAGAAAAGAGGTGTTCTAAAAATACAAACAATTTATTCAGTTATCAGAGGAGAGGTTTCAAAACGAATCCAAAATTGACACAGTGCAGTGAGCTAAAAATAGATATGACCTATCCAGATACCCACAGAGAAGTTTTGAAAGTCGAACTTCTAAAATAGATATGACATATTATCCAACTACCAGGAGAAAGGGGGATAATCTTGAAGATGGCTTCAGTAGAGGGATTTTCTAAAAATAGACAAGAGCTGTCCAGATATTCGGACAAGAAGTCAGAGCCGAATCTGGAGCAGATGGACAGGCCGATGCGCTGGCTCCGGAGCGGCTCCAGAGATCGATGATGTAGAACGTCCCCTCCCCCTACGGGCCCGGGGCAGCCCGACGGGGCCCGTGGCGCAGAACCCCCATTTCATATCTACTGATTGTCACTTCCTACAACCGTAATATATTTTGGGGATAATTGTAAAGCTAAAGCAAAATACAGATAATAGTGGAAACACTATATATTGAGATAAGGGAGGAGGTGTGTAATGGGCGTCTTGATTCGTACCATTGCACTTGCCAGTTGAGCCACATCAGTTGGTCTTATAGAATAGAATATGATACAACAGCCATGTCACTTGTGCACAGCGCTCCTTTATGCCCACAACCAACATGCATCCAGCCGTTGATATCAGTCAGAGACCAGGCCAGTCTTCCGCGGAACAATGTCATTTGCCGCTGCGATGCGAAAATAAGAGTCATGCTGCATACCTTTCTCTTCTCCCTCTCGTAAAGGATCCTAGAAAAGCTTCCTGGACCCCAAAAGTTCACAAAAACGATAAAAAATATAAGCCCCTGGAGAGATTTGAACTTTCGACCCCTGGTTTACAAGACCAGTGCTCTAACCACTGAGCTACAGAGGCCTCGTTGTTATTAGTATTTATCCAAACTAGCAGTTTAAGAGCTTGTCCGCACAGTTGTTGAATACTCTACCCTATCTAGATAACAAAATGCTCGGGCACAGGCATTTGAGTTGCAAAGCCGAAATATTTTTATCTTTCGTAAATGATGACTTGCATGCATCCACAAAATAATCAATCACTGAAATGACAAAGTCATGGCAGCCATGTTGGGGGTATTTACAATCGAGGTTAATGAGAAATCCAGTTAATTACCACCAACATGGTGATAATGACTTATCATGCAAACTTAGAATAAATGTTGATTAAAACTTATTTTTATCTTCATGCAGGTCCATAGCACGTTTAGTCGACCAGATTCGCCTGTTCAAGCAAATGCGATACGCCTTTGAATCGAACGAGGCGCTCAAAGATCGTCTACGCATGCGCATCCAGGAATGCAGGGAAGAGAACCTCCATGCTCTTGCTGCCGAGAATGCTACTAACTTCCATCTGACCTCGTCTCAAAGCTCAAGGAAATTCCAGGAGGCATTTAAGAAAATGAAAGCCACGTTTGGCAATGGATAAAGGACTGTAAGGGAGAAATGTCGATACCTGAAGCTCATTCCTCTCTCCGGAATCTCGTACCAAAAGCTTGCGTTTCTTCTAGCCTGCGAAGAACGGGGTCTCTGGCATAATCCGTTTTTTTGAGACCAGGATTTCTTGGACTTCCGGTAAAAGAGCGCATGCGTTCAAAGACTTGCCAAAAATAAATATAAATTTCCCCGATTTCTAATGTTTATTTTGGTCGAAAGTAAATACAGAACTCTGTTTTGATGCATGAATTTCATTGATTATATTTCACTTTCTGGAAATTTCGCATGCGCCAAAAAAATGGATTATGCCAGAGCTTTTGTTATATGCCGCAGGCCAGACGAAACGCAGGCTCTGGATACGAGATTGCTCTCCCCGTAGATAGAGTATAGTGAAAAGCCGGGACATATGTCAAGGAGTCCAGCTGATCACTTGTCTGAGGTACTGCCGAAGAAAATTGTTAAAGAAGAAAAAAGATTACAACACTCGAAAATTCCAGAACGCGCAACAGCATTGACATGAAACACTGAAATGGCTTCCCAATATTTTTTATGTGCTTCATCCAATCACAATGCGTAGATATTTGATTACGGTTAGTCTGCGTCAGAAGACTACGTATTTGCCGTATCTTTTGCTATTTAGAAAAAACGTGCTACACATCCTACTTGCATACGGATTTTGTCTTCGCCACTTTCTATCATTGCGTAGGGAAATAACAAGACTGATATGAATCATATTAATATATTATTCACTGTAAAAAAAAAAACAACAAAAAAACAATACAATACTATGGGGACCTTTGATGTAAATATTTAGTAAATATATCTAGACATTGTCAATTCATTATTCAAACATCGGTATTTGTAAATGTAAAGAATATGAAAATAAACAATTTATGTTTATAAACACTGATGGATGTATCGATGGTTTTCACAGTCGCCATGTTGGATGAATTTAACAATAGATTCTTCATTAGTCGGCCTTTGTTATATCATCCAACATGGCTGTCGTGTCTTTTCATTTTCTTGGGAATGATTGAAAGCCAGCAATTGTGATTCTTCTATTAACGGTCAATGTCTTGCTGGGCTAGGGCTTCTTTTCGTCTTTTTTATCCTTTCTCCTCCTTTCCTTAATTTCCTTTCCTTTCTTTTCTTTTTCTTTATCCTAATATATATTACTTTGTCGTTCATTCCTTTCTGGCTTAACAACTGGGCTTACAAAACTAATTAAGACTGCATCTTCTAAGTAGCGTTAGTACTCTTGAATCTCACCAGTGAAAGTATTACTCACGCAGCTTGTAAAGTGAAGACCGCAAACCAATTACCAATAGCCGGCTTGCTGAATTGAGCAGCTGTTAAGGAGAGTTATTTTCAATTACTTTGTTTTGCTCATCTTCATCTTTCTACTCAGATGATATAAATTCAAATGAATCAACTTTTTATTCATGAATCTCACTTTAATATTCCGAAATGTCTTTGAATCTATTTTGGAAAGCTAATTCATTTTATTATGATAGTGAAGAGGCTGTTTAATTTTTTTTGTTTGGTTTGATGATGATTACTGAGGGGAAAAGAAGAGTAGGAAGAAAGAAGTAGTCGGGAAAAAAGACGTACAGTGAGAGAGACCTGAGAAAGAAAGAAAAATAACGAGAGATATAGAAAAAAAGACGACAAAAGGCAAAAAAAATTCGTACGCCTCTGAGTTTCCGCTACCCTCCACTCCCCACCCCACCCCCTCCTAAAATACGATGTTCTTCTTGATATCAAAACCCCTAACCGTAGTGAAGCAAAAACCATATGCGTTCAGCAGGTTACACATATTGTCAGCCACAACGCAGCGAGAAACTAAATCCTACCGAAATCAATTGAAAGGAAGAAACTGCTCTACTTATTTGCACGGTTAAAGTTTAAATATTAACTTTTGAGGGGCCAGGTGAACACGTGTGATGGACCAATAGGAAGCCGTGTTTACCTCTACGTCACACAGGGAAAGAAAGGCTGTCCTGTGGAGTGTTTTACTTAGATACGAAACCGTGCAAAAAGAACAACACTTTTGCCTCAAAAGCATCGTGATGTAATGCGTTTTTGACTACGAGAAGGTTGTTTAAGCCGAACAGGAAGTCTCGACAGCCAAGTAATCTGTTTTCGAGACTCCTTGAGGCTTGCTGTTTTGGTTTTTTTTGACAGATAAGTTAGAGTTTCATGAAGCTGCCCGCATTCGGCTTAGCTGAAGCGGGTAGGTTCGAATCGAAGTTCAGCCAAGATAGGCTGCAAGTCTAGTGTTCTTATGGGAGGCATACACTCAAATCGAAGGCCTTCTTACGATGTGAATGGAGAAGGTAGGTAACACCTTCATGATCCCTTATCAAGCTCTTCCAAACTTGTTTTCCGTAGAGATAATTACTCTTCATATTTGAACTTCCAGTTGACTTCGACCACTTTCAAATTCTCCGTGCCATCGGCAAAGGTGCATTTGGGAAGGTAGACAACCTATTTTCTACTCTTTTCCTCCGTTAAAATGTGAATATAAACCCTAAAGAAGGTATTGTATTGATCGTTTTAGGTATGTATTGTACAGAAGAAGGACACAAAGGCCATGTACGCCATGAAGTACATGAATAAATACGCTTGCCTGAAGAAAGATGCTGTGCGTAATGTCCTCCGTGAACTGGATATCCTTCAACAAATCGAACATCCTTTCATCGTAAATCTATGGTTTGCTTTCCAAGACGAAGAGGATATGTTTATGGTAGTAGATTTACTTCTTGGCGGAGATATTCGCTACCATCTTCAACAGGGAATGAAAGTAGACGAGAAAAGAGTTATACTCTATATATGTGAACTAGGCCTTGCTCTTGGATATCTCCGGAAAAAAAGAATTATTCACAGGTAAAAAAAAAAAGCATATTCTACCAGAATAAAAATATTCCTGACTGTTTACTTTAAATTTAAATTCACCTCGAAAAAAATAAATTATGCTGAAGCTATTGCTATTTTCTTTACAGAGATGTAAAGCCTGACAATATTTTGCTAGACGAAAAAGGTAACACAATTTTCTTCCATATTCTTCCCTAGAATTCTTCATTTAGGTCTTATTTATGCTTTTTTTTTTAAAGATTTTTCTTAGATTATTTCCTAGAGATAAAATCCATTCGGGAAGGTTAATCGCAATCTATAAACACAATATTAAAAACACGGTTTTCAGATATTGTTTTGACTTCAAAGTAGTCTTGATTACGTTTTTATATGATTTTACTCCTAAACAGTTTTACATTATTAATATCCTTTAATTCAGATCTTTCCCTTTTTCGATTTTGACCAATTTCATGACATTTTAAGATATAAAATCATTTGCAATGTGGGATTAATAACACATCCCTATATCCTTCTTTTGTTTTTCATACCGGTAATTATAAGTAGCCGATAGGTATTAGTTACTTGAAAATCTTGAATATTAAATTTTCTAGGACAGGTTAATTTTTCCGGTTTTTTTTTTTTTTTTTTCATTTTGCTTAGTCTAGTAAAGTATATCGCTATCTAAATATTTTTACCTTAAGATAGTGACATGAAAAATCTATGGAGGAATCAAAAAAGCCTGTAATATATTTAATTATGCATTTTTGTAAATTGTTTTTTATATATTTATGTATAACTTGATACTACGTATAAATGGCAGAACCAAACAAAACCATTGAGTTATGATAAATACATATTTTTAGTCAATATTTCAAAAGTATATTAGCATGAATGATATGACATACATTTTATTATGTTATCATGGATGTTATATTGCATTAATTGTTAATGTACGTTCAGTAATTATGGTCGTTCGTTATAACCGTACCCTAGCTATGCTCACTAATCCATGACAACAGTGTAAATGTAGACACCCTTAGGGCATTTTTGAAAAAAATCCTATTGTTTCAGTTTTAAAGATGCTCACATTATTTTTACGTATCATAATTACCGTGACCTATTATCTATTTCACCCCGGCCTGCTCTCAGTCTGACTTCTAGCTCAGCTGGTAGAGCATTGCGAGGGTTCGATTCCCAGCGAGGTCAGAAATTAATTTTTCCGAATTTAATTCCAAGGGTCTTTCGCCCGCAATAACCTTGTTCCCAAGCACTATAACCTATCTATATTATTTCTATATCTTATTGTTACATAGTTAACAATTGATGATCTTGTTACTCGCTTGGTAATTCAAACAATGACTGCATGTTCCAAGCCGTTAGACACAACAGACTATAGAGCATTGCATAACAATAGACCATTTTTATCTAGTGGATGAGCATAGAAAAAAGTTATTGTGACTGTGTCTGACTATACAAATGATCATCAGTCGTCTTGCATAGTCTGCTCACAAACATTTCACAAAATTAATTTCTTGGATTTAGCTCTCGAAAGCTCCTCAAAGATTTAAGGCTGAAGACCTAATTTATGCTGCTTGATGTGGGATGATAATCTAGCACTGAGCATGCCCACATGCATAAATAACTTTACTTTTGGATAGATTCATATCGAAACAATCATGGAGAGATGCCGCTTGAAGTAAAATAATAACATTAATTTCTAAACTAGATTGTCAATCTGTAGTTGCTGTTTCAGAAATTTCAAAAAATTAAACTTAACTTATTTGCAGATGAGTTTAATCTCATTTTTTGCAGACATGGAATCTTACAATAGGTTGATAAAAATTCTACTAAGTTTTGTTTTCATGTGTTAAATAAACAAAAGTAATATAAAACCATTGCATCTTGTGGGAGAGTTCTCATTTAAAAGTGGACATTGATAATAAAGTACATGGATTGACCTATACAAATTTTCGGAATCTTTTTCACTTATAATTGGAATAAAGCGTTAGAACTCAATCTGAAATCAATTATCGAGTCCTTTTTTTTAAAAAAAGCATTAGAACTCCATCTTAATTAAATATCAAGTCCTTAAAAATAACGCTCAATCTGGAAGTGGAGAAACTTAATGGTACTCGGGAAAATTCAAATCGTCAAAACTTTTGCTTTATCTAAGTTTCTGTATCAAGAATCTATCATTAATTCAAAAGAAATAATACAAGAAGCTAATAGTATGATTTTCGACTTTATTTGGAAAGGAAAAGACAAAGTTAAACGGAAAGCCTTAATTAGGGATTATCAGGATGGAGGTCTAAAGATGAATGCTTGATTAATGCACAAAAAATGTCCCTTCTAAAAAGATATTTTTTGGAGGAAGAAGTGAATAACCTGCTTGGATCTGGCAATAATGGATAGCTTTTTAAAATCAGTTGGAGGGTCATACTTACTAATTAAGGTGTAATTTTATACTTGAGTATTTACCTTTAAAATTAACACCCTTTCATAAGAGGAACACAATATGGTTATTCATCTTTCAGGACTTACTAGAAATATTTTATTCGGCTTGTACAATATTGATAATGACTTTCATTGTTAGGAAAACAAAGCATAGTATATTGCAAAACCAAGAAAATCAGATCTAAATATCTTCATATCTATTGTTAAAAATACCAAGAAAATGGAAAAACAAATAGCCCAAAGTAGGAATAAGCTTACCTTTCATTTAAAAAAGTTGGAGAAAATAAATTGTTTTTACACTGACAAACACTTAGAATTTATTATTTTCTTGTGTGCCAAATTCTCTCAAGACTCTATGATCCATGCCTATGCTTTTAGTTGATTTTATAATTTCATTATGATCATTTACTTCCCCCCCCCCCCCCCCCCCCCTTTTTAGTCCATAGTGATTTAAGTATTTGTGTGCATGTATTGTTTCATTATACTTATAAACCAATAAACATTAAAAAAAACTTTGGAAATTTTGAGGGGTAAGGGGGTCAGAGAAAGAACGAAATTACAGAGTTTGTATGGAAGAAAATTTGAATTTCCTGGGTGGTGGGGTATGAATAATTTCTGGATCTACAAAATAATTCAAATGTTCAAATGAACTATAGGAAATGGAATCCAAATGACTTTACTTTTTAATAGGTTACTCGTTGGTTTAATACTTCTTACCAGCATTTGCATTGCTACGCAGCCACCCCAGACAAAAATCACGACGTGCACTTTGCAATAGACTGCCGTCAATCAAACACGTTGACGCCATTTACACGCGTGTGCGATTCAAAAGGTGCCAAAACTTCGGTCGATTGTTTACAAGTATTATGAGCCACACTCACCGGGACTATCCGCATGTAAATGACGTCAACTTGTTTGATTGACGGCAGTCCTTGATAATTTGTATTTTGTAGGACATGTTCATCTTACAGACTTCAACATAGCAACTGTACTAGAGGAAGGAACATTAGCGACCTCCATGTCTGGGACCAAGCCGTATATGGGTAAGAAGATTGACTTATTAGAACTGACTGAAAATATACATTGATAATAGGCCAATAGCACTAACAGTTCCCTTCATAGTTCCCTGCGCCGTCATGAAAGTTAGCCATGCCTTTGCATTGAAGCGAGACAAACAGTTAGAATGCAATGATAGAGACTTTATTGTTCAAGGGGTTAAAATGATGTTTGTTGAAGTATTATGATCATCCGGATGGATGTAGTCCTGAGAAGGACTGTTTGATGTGACTGACATTTCAACAACCCGAGCGGAAGTCATCTTCAGATTAAAGTAAAGAATAAAGTCAGATTGGTCATATTTATACTGCCACGATAACAATAGCCTAATTACCTGGATTAGCATAATTGGTGGCATATGCAATGTGTTAAAATAAGGTCTCTATCATATATTGCAAGCTCACAGTTCGTCTCGCTTCGATGCAAAGGCACGACTACCTTTCACGATGGCACAGGGAACTGTGAAAGGGACTATTATCTAGTCATGTGAGAAGTTAGTTGTATCAAAATGAGTACCAAAAATGAAAAAAGTTTCCTGGGGAAAATGTGTAGGCTGGCATTGTAGCTGGCAAAGGATTATGGTTGTAAGGTGGCTTGTAATGTTAGGATATTTTTGAATAAAACTGGTCATTATTGTCGTGTACAGGGATTGATTCTATATTCAAATTCACAGATATTTAGACTTTAACTGTGCCAGTATCTTTCTCATAATAAGAATCTTTTTGACATTTTAATTGCTCGAGATAAGTCTCTTTCTGATCATAAATTATCAATATTTATCGTACAATTATCCATAAAATACCTATATTTCTCCTTTTCGAAAAACTATAAATATTTTCACATGTGAAAATAACATGTTTTTCACATGTGAAAATATCATTACCATGCGTATTTAAGCTATTAGTCTAAATAAAAATTTTTTATAATTATAAAGCTTATTAAGTTGATTTTATGGATAATTATATAATAAACAGAATATTACATAGGCGCTTGGAGATACAAATTTTATCTTCTTGTGTTGAAAATCTCTTACTTGTTCGGTGCACTCACTCGTGAGAGATCTTTTCAACACTCTAAAAAAAATTTCGTATCTCCGCACGCCCATGTAATAACATATATTTTTGTCATGATTTTATATAATTTGCCTTGTTTCCTAATCTCTTGATATTTTGTATATTT
Organism: Actinia tenebrosa; assembly: GCF_029948245.1. Taxonomy (NCBI): domain Eukaryota; kingdom Metazoa; phylum Cnidaria; class Anthozoa; order Actiniaria; family Actiniidae; genus Actinia; species Actinia tenebrosa. Next base: position 5,796,516 of record NW_028292572.1, on the reverse strand, counting down.
ACGTGTATCTTACGACTTTTTTCGTAGATAGTAATTTGTAATAATGACGTATTGATTTTAGAGTTTCAGCCTTAATTGCCGTTAATACAACAAAATCCTGACAAATAAGACAACCTGTCTTCTACTTAATTAACAAATTGTCAAAGGGATCAAAATATTGCTCATATTAATATTTATTGTATCAATATTGTCATAGCATGTACTTCCCTGGTTTTACTTCCCTAAACCATTGTCAAAATGTGACTGATCAGATTACAAAGTAATTACGTTCAAGTATGCAATTCAAATTTTACAATACAATTTTACAATTAATTTTTACGATAATGGATAAATTATTTTTTTCAAACCCACTGTACTGTATTTGTCAATTTATTTAGCAAAATTATGTTAGCTCTTTTTCTCCATATTCTTTTCTGTTTTTGTATTTATTTTATTGCAAAAAAAAACACTGTTTTCAACTACAGGTAAACAAAAACATTTAAAGCTTTACAGCTTAACTTTTTTGGCGAAAACTATAAAAACAAATTACTTTCTTTTACAAAACATTATTTATTATGCCTATATTTATTTTGATTTTTACAATTATTACGACTTTATTAGCCCACTTTATTGTATTTGTCAATTTATTTAGTAGAATTAACAGCAGAGTCCGGTTGACAAAGGGTGGATAGCGCTATCCGACAGATAAATTTATTGTTTAAATTTGTTGGATAACATCATTGACTTATGGATAGCGCTATCTACCCTTCAAGCAACTGGACCCAAAACTCTAAATATTAATTTCACATTAAAGCTAAAAACAATATATTTTTCATGTCAAAAGACTTCATTTCCTAATAAACAATTAATGAGGAAAGTTATTAAGAATGCTTTGCCTAAATTATTAATGGCTGTCATAAAACCCCACTACGAACACTTGATATAATATAATATTATATTGAAACTAAAAACTGAAATTCTTGATACTGTCAATCAATCAAGTTTATTCTTATCATTATATAATATATTTTTTCCACTCAAATATTGGGTAGCCTTCAACTTGCTGCCATTTAAGTGAGAAGAATGGTTGCTGAAAAAGTCGTACACAATAAGCAGGGGTTTGGCTTGAGCCTCCCTCATTTTGCTAATATCAAACTCTTAGTCTTATTTATCATATAATTAGATGATGTACATGTGCAATGATTGGTAGAAATCTGTGCTTTATTAGTGAAAAGAGAATAGTACTGATGACATCAGCTCACATAAAGTGGTGCTAGATATTGTGACTGTATTTCTTTTTGTGTAAATAAATTCAATAGCGAAATAAAATTTGTAGCTATGTAATACTGTAATAGGAATAAAACAGCTTTTTCCATTCTCTGTTAAAATAAAGCTCGATTCAAGAAGTGTGAGAAGTGGTTCTCCTTAAACTTCTTTGTGTCTACTTCACTTCCTGCTTGCTTTTAAGTACTGAATGGAGCATGGAAGAAGCTGTTTTGCTTGTTAAATACAACAAGTATACATGTCAAGTTTTCTTTTTTTTATCTCAACAATACATGTTTTGTTTGTTAAATACAACAAGTATACATGTCAAGTTTTCTTTTTTTTATCTCAACAATACATGTTTTGTTTGTTAAATACAACAAGTATACATGTCAAGTTTTCTTTTTTTTATCTCAACAATACATGTTTTGTTTGTTAAATACAACAAGTATACATGTCAAGTTTTCTTTTTTTTATCTCAACAATACATGTTTTGTTTGTTAAATACAACAAGTATTCATGTCAGGTTTTCTTTTTTTATCTCAACGATACATGTTTTGTTTGTTAAATACAACAAGTATTCATGTCAGGTTTTCTTTTTTTATCTCAACAATACATGTTTTGTTTGTTAAATACAACAAGTATACATGTCAAGTCTTCTCTTTTTTAATCTCAACAATACATTTTGAATTGAGGGTGCTATGACATCCTTACATTTGACACACATTATTAATTGCACTAATCCTGGCATTAATAATGCTTGATCTGATCTGCTTGAGGATAAAGTCGTAGGCCAGGAGGTACCGGCCAGGACTAGTCAATAATTCTTTTGTTTCCTATATACTTTCCAGCTCCAGAGATATTCCAAACAGCCTGTAATGAGACCCAGGGTTATGGGTTTGCAGTGGACTGGTGGAGTTTGGGTATCTGCGCTTATGAAATGCTGAGGGGAAGGGTAAGTTAACCAGATTTCACATAATTGTTCAAACTGTGAAAAATGTACAACACCTGTAGAGGAAAAAAGTACAGACCTGTTGTGTGAACTGTGTGTACCACCTTTCACTAATAGTACTCCAATCTCAGGGTTGGTCCCTAAAACTACTGTACCATAACAGGGCTTAGAATAATGACCAATCAGTTGCCAGCCATGTTATAACCAGCCAAATTAGTTTTAGTTTGGTCGTACCTCATTTCTGGTTAAACATCAAGGGCAGATCCAGCCGAAATTTTAGGGAGGGCTAATTGAGTTTCTTCCAGCAACACAACGGAAAACAATAAAAAAAAGCATCTAATTCTTCATTTTTGTTTTTTGTTTTTTTCCTGCTGATGGGGGGCTTCAGCACCCCTTTGCCCCCCCCCCCCCCCCCCACCCTGGATCCGCCCTTGAACATTACTGGTCAAAACAACTGTCAAGATTTGATTGGACAAGCTCCAATTCTAGCAGGACATTGTCCAATGAGTGGTTATTACTTTAAGCCCTTCATCACATGTAGGTTGAGGTGTCCCCTATGGAAAAACTAACTTTTCCAGCTGTTATTATTATTTATTATTATTATTTTATTCATTTTCAGAGGCCATACGAAATCCATGCCAATACAAGCATACAAGATGTAAATCAGATGTTCTCTTCTGAATCAATATTTTATTTAAATGGCTGGTCCAAACCCATCATCAGTATTCTTCAGAAGGTATGTGACTATTGTACTTATTATATCAGCAGTTACTGTGATCAACATGCACCATCTATTAACTACCACTTACTGACAGCTTAGAGCAGTTTTTATATAATAATGATGATGATGATGATGATGCATGATGGTGATGATGATGATGATGATGATGATGACGATGATAATATGTTTAGAAAAAAGAATACATCGTAAGCCCCTGGAGAGATTTGAACTCTCGACCCCTGGTTTACAAGACCAGTGCTCTAACCACTGAGCTACAGAGGCGTCCATGGTTACGTCAGTCATTCATATCATAATAATGATAATAATATGCTTGTATAGCACATATACAATCCTGATCTATGCAAAACATTACGCCCAAGTGGATTTGATCCATTGCCTTATGTCTTGCAATCTTATAGCCCCCTACGTGCCCCACCCACTATTAGGGTGCTTTGCTGTCCTTGCTCTATGAGGAAACTCTATCGAGTAACTAATTTTGGATGAGATAATCCCATTGCCTGTATATGCCAATCTACCCTGATGATAATAATAATAATAATAATAATAATAATAATAACAGTTTAATGATGACATATCTACAGAGTAGCTATACATTCATCATGCTAAAGTTGAATATAGAATAATAAATCTATTAATTGCAAAAGGTATATATATAAATAATAAGAAAAATATATATATGTGTAATAATTAATGCCTATGGAATTAAACAGTCTATCGACTGGGCAGATGTTCCTTTGGAGCCCAAATCGTAGAAAGAACAGCAAATAGAACACCATCATAACCATACTGTTCTTTGTAAAGCTTCTTCAACAGGATCCAAAGTTCAGGTTAAGTAACCTTGAAAGTCTAAAAGAACAAGAAATGATGGAAGATGTCAACTGGGATGATGTATATAATAAAAATGTCAAACCCTCCTTCGTACCACCGGTAAGAATTGTGGCAGTAAGGTGTTTATCTAAAGATGTTATGGTGTCTTTGCTCAATTAAGAAAAAAACTATGTCCTTTTTTCACAAGGGTAGCCCTTAATAATCAGAGGCTAACAAACCTGTGGCCCTCATTCCGTGATCGAATTGGAATTTAGGAGTTGATTTTGAGGAGGGAGGAAAACCAGAGAACCCCGAAAATCCTCGAAGCACAGGAGAGAACCAAAAAACAACTCTACTCACATACGACACCGAAACCATCGGGACTCAAACTCGGGTCACATTGATTAGAGGCGAGCACTCTCACCACTATGCCACCCATGCTTCCCAAGAGAAGATCTTGTACTAGGATCTCGTACTGTACTAGGACTGTGAAAAGTTTCTCAAACTCAACATGCTTGTCATGTTAAGATGGCTTCTGTTTTCACTAGAACAGATGCTTTCTGGTTGGCTCTGAAACCCAAAGTTGGAATGTATTGTTTTTATTCTACAATTTGATTGGTTCTTGGTGTCTAAGTGTCCCCGGTTATAGTAGTTGCACTGTGAAGCAGTCATGCAAAAAGACTTGTAACCACATGTTTGTAACAAGGGCGGATCCAGGGTTTTTTGAAGGGGGGGTCTCAGGGGTAAATTTTGTGGGCAAAGGAATCCCAGTCACATTTTTACCACAGGAAGCCCATTTGACCTCAGGAATGACAGGGGGGTCGTGCCTCACCCCTGACCTTCCCCCTGGATCCGCCCTTGTGTAATATTGTTTTATCTAATCTGACTTTGCAGAAAGATCATTTAAACTGTGATCCAACATATGAACTAGAAGAGATGATTATAGAATCTAAACCACTTCATAAGAAGAAAAAGAGACTAGCAAAGATGACAAGCAAAATGGTAGGAATTATTATAACATTATTGCATTCTCTTTCCACACTTTTTTCCAGACCAATATTACTGCAATTTTCATAAACATGCAAAATTTGGTTTTTCGCTGCCGCCAGTCAAAAACATAAAAGGTACCTACTGATTAGGTTTGATTGAAGGGGGTGAAAAACCAAGTGGTTGGAAAGTGGTGCATAAGTGGTTGTTAGGTGGTTGGCAAGTGGTGCATAAGTGGTCCATAAGTGGTTGTTAGGTGGTTGGCAAGTGGTGCATAAGTGGTCCATAAGTGGTTGTTAGGTGGTCGGCAAGTGGTGCATAAGTGGTCCATAGGTGGTTGTTAGGTGATTGGCAAGTGGTCCATAAGTGGTCCATAAGTGGTCCATAAGTGGTTGTTAGGTGGTTGGCAAGTGGTGCATAAGTGGTCCATAAGTGGTTGTTAGGTGGTCGGCAAGTGGTGCATAAGTGGTCCATAGGTGGTTGTTAGGTGGTTGGCAAGTGGTCCATAAGTGGTCCATAAGTGGTCCATAAGTGGTTGTTAGGTGGTTGGCAAGTGGTCCATAAGTGGTCCATAAGTGGTTGTTAGGTGGTTGGCAAGTGGTGCATAAGTGGTGCATAAGTGGTCCATAAGTGGTTGTTAGGTGGTCGGCAAGTGGTCCATAAGTGATCCATAGGTGGTCGTTAGGTGGTTGGTTAGCGGTAATAGCCAAAAGATTTCTATTTCTCAATACCAATAATCACCCAAAACAAATTATGTGGAATTGAAGTATCTGATACATTGAACTTATCGTTGTGTGTCACTGTAGGATAATAAGGGAAGTCAAGATCCCATGCAGGCGTCACTAGAGGAAATCAAAAAAGAATTTAAAGTGTATAATAGAGAAAAGTAAGTAGTAATCTTCACTTGGAAGAAGCTTAGTTAGAATTGTATAATAGAGAAAAGTAAGTAGTAATCTTCACTTTGAAGAAGCTTAGTTAGAAGTGTATAATAGAGAAAAGTAAGTAGTAATCTTCACTTGGAAGAAGCTTAGTTAGAATTGTATAATAGAGAAAAGTAAGTAGTAATCTTCACTTGGAAGAAGCTTAGTTAGAAGTATATAATAGAGAAAAGTAAGTAGTAATCTTCACTCGGAAGAAGCTTAGTTAGAAGTGTGTAATAGAGAAAAGTAAGTAGTAATCTTCACTTGGAAGAAGCTTAGTTAGAAGTAGACTCTTTCTGCATACTCTTAATTATACAGTCAACTCTCGTTACAGTGGACACCTTTGGGACGGTCACTTCATGTCCATAATAGTGAGCGTCCGTAATAGCAGAAATTATTTACGCTCATTTCTTTGTCAGTATTTTTGTGGGGGATTTTTCTCCTGTCTGTAATAGCAAGGTGTCCGTAATGTCGGGGTGTCCCCAAGGTGAGAGTTGACTGTAGGTGGTTTACAGGTTAAGTCGTCACAACCAATATTTAATAAAATTTAATATTTAATAATATTTTTTTAAATCAGTAACATTTCTTCTTCTTTTTAGTAAAATTTTAAAAGAAATAAAGCAACCAAGTACAGAAAATTTAAATGGTAATGGTCCAGATAAGGGTACTGAACCTGCAGCTAATGATGTTGATCAAGAAAACAAGCAACAAGGGGATTCAAATACAGTAGCAGTTAGTGGTTGATGACTAGTTTAAACAATGTGTTGCATGTAGAGAGGTATGCCGCCTGCCATATGGATTAGTATAAAGTACTACTAGGTGTGACAGTAGAGCTGTTTTCGTATGACTGTGAAAAGCTCAGTGCCGTTAGCGTGGCGTGTCGTGACCCTGATGCTTTCTAGAATTTAATTGGCTGATTTCCTTCACAAGCAATGTGATTGGTCTGGCATTGATGTGATCTTGGCATGACCGTGTCCACGCCATGTTCATGCTATGTTTTGGGTACTTGATTGGATGGAGAGTAATTTAAATACTCGTGCAATGTGATTGGTCTGGCGTATTCCTTGCCGTGTCATGACCGTGTTGGTGCCGTGAACTTTTCATGGTCATACGAAAACTGCTCTAGTGTGTGTGTGATGTTTGACATTTTATCTTATCGTTAAATTTTACAGTCTAGCCTTGGTTAACAATTATTGTGCTCCTTCTTCGTGTACCGGAGAAAAATTTACATGTTGATTCAATAAAAACAAAACACCTCAAGTTAAAGTAATAACATTGCCTCAAGGTATTATCATAATAAATACATGCAGGAATGTTTATTCAATCTAATATAAATTATGTTACATACAAATGAAATGTTAAAGACGCTCGTTAATTAACGCCAAATACAGTTATCCATTAACTAATTATTATTATTTCTTAATTAATCAACTAATCACCTCCAAATCCCATGCCATTTCATGGACAGTTCGGTTCGAATATTTCTTACATCCATCACAATTATTTATTTGGATAGTGTGATGATAATATAATTAATAAATACAGGGGTGGATCAAGGGGAGGGGTGCAGGGGGTGCCCGTCCCTCCCTGGTTCGACTTTGTGCCCCTATTTTGAAGATAACCAATACTTTTTTTCCCTTTGATTCTAAGGGGTGCACCCCTCCCTGGGTTAACTTTGTGCACAGCACCCCTCCCTGAACAAAATCCTGGATCCGCCCCTGAAATAATTAGAAATAATTCATACTCGTGTGACTTGGAAATATCAAGTTAGGTTGAAAATTTCTCTCTTGTAAATGTGTAGTTCCAGAAAATATCCATACACCACCCACGGAGGGGAGGGGGTCAGAGAAAGAAAAAAATGACTGAGTTTGTATGGAAGAAAATTTGAAAAAATGAAAAACTTTTCCTGGGGGTAGGGGCTGGTCCTCTTACAAATTCCATTCATGGGGGGAGGGGGTATGGATTATTTCTGGAACTATACATCATGAAATTCCAAAACTTACAGGATAGAGAATTATTACCATAGCTGGAAAGAGCATGTTGTCTGTGAAATTGTAAAATTCACACTATTTTTTTAAATCATATTTTTGCAAGTTTTGAACTCATTTCCTTTATACTTTGCAGTATTACTGATTTAAACATGCTCTTTACAGACTGAAGTGATTATTATTTTTCTGTTTTACTGATTTAGAAGTAATGTGTAGTTTCCTGAAATTATCTATACCCCCCATGGGGGATTTTTTCCTCGGACCCAACCCTCACCCCCTACCCCTAGAAATTCCAATTTTCTTCCATACAAACTGTGTAATTTTGTTCTTCCTCTGACCCCCTACCTCTAGGAAATTTCCAAATTCCTCTGGGGGGGGGGGGGGGACAGGGAGGGGGGGAGGTATGGATAATTTCTAAAACTACACAATACATGATAAAAACTCACTGCAGCCTCTGGCTTGTATGTGTTTATCCAATTTTCAAATCCATGATAAATATTTTTCAATTTTTTTCATATATTGGATGCATAATATTGTCCTACTACATCAGAGATGCTATACATTAAAATAATATAAATTATAGCATACATACAAATACCATTTAACATTTACTCCAAATAACTATTAGAAGTATATTATGATTTCAATATTAACCCTTTCACTACTAAAGTGACCAAAAGCGGCCAGTGGAAAGACATTTTTGCTTTTTAATTACCTGTCCGCGAGGTCCCTAGGACATATACAGTCAATGTCATTAACGTTGTCCACTGAAAAGACATTTATACATTTACACATTACACGTTTACACATTTAGACATTTACATATTTACACATTTAGACTAAAAGAAATATCACGTTTCATTATGTATTCTTTGCCTCGTGTGCGTCAGCCTGAACTTTAAATGTAAAATTTAACTCGTGAATCAAAAATCCAGAATGCCCTGACCATTTAGTGAGGATTTAAGATGGAGAATGGTATTTCAGCGTTTGTTTTATGCCAGAACCTTCGAGGAAACACGTAACATTTCTTTTAGTCTAAATGTGTAAATGTCTTTTTTCAGTGGACAGCGTTAATGACATTGACTGTATTTTTCATTTTGACATTGAGGAATAAAAAAACACCCTAATTATGTTCCATGAAGAGCCTGTGTTGGACCCTTTTAGCCTCTAGTAGTGAAAGTGTTAAGCTAGTTTGATATAGGTGGTATTGTTAATAATATCAAAAGGTAGTGAATGATTGACATTAGAATTGAATTCCATACACAAGTGATTTTTTATCATTCATTATAAAGAATTGTAAATATTTTTGTATAAATTCGAGGCTGTGCTGGGCAACAGGATACTCACAGTATTGACTCCTCAGTTCATAGCATACCCTCTTCAGGGGCGGAACCAGGAATTTGTTAGGGGGGTGTCCCAAATGAAGAAATGTATATAGAAATATTATGCATCACTTCCAAAATGTGTAAGAGTAATGACAGCATTAGGCACCCCCTGGATCCGCTCCTGCTCTTAACGTATCATCACGACTATGGAAGACGAGGATTTGGTCCATTAAGATGATTCTTTACTCATCCTCTGCCTAGAGCTAAAGTTAATCCTGCAAAGCAGGTGTTCTTGTGGGTTTGGGGGAACTTTAGAAATTTGGAACGAGTGAGAATACTCCATACCACGAATAATAGTTGCAACTCGAGGCTGCAGTTGCCAGCTCATAGCAAAACTATATTTTTATCATGCGCGGAAACTCCAGCCTCGGCTTGGAACGGAACTGTAAAATGTAGTATTGGGCACGTAGTTGTAACAGGAACTCCAAAACCCTGATTCTTCCTCAATCCCATCACAAGAACACATGCTCACCAGGCTAGCTAAAGTTTTGATTGTAAGTTTACAATATTACTGTTTAATTGGGATAAAAGTCTTGTCAAGATAATCAGCAAGTACAGTACCGTTAATCAAATAAACCAGTGAATTAAACAGTGGTAGCTCAGAGCATAGTGTTAATAGATGTTCAGAGTTAGCACTAATTAGGGTTATAATTTTAGTAAATATTATTAAAACCCAATTGATTCTTACTAATAAAATGGACTATGTATGGTGTTGAATCTGTATTAAATGTTTTTATTTAGTTTGGGATCTAGTTTTGTATTAGTATATGTAATAGGACTCCATGCTGTCCAATTAAGAAATAATTGGACTAGGAAAATTCTGAGGACTTCCAAAATTGCATGAGGCCAGTAGGCCGAGTCCAATTTGGCAGTCAGAGGAATTTTTCGATTCTAATTATTTCTTGATTGGGGAGCATGAAATCCCATTACCTGTTAATTATATAGCTGCCTAATTAATCCCATATCAACAAGACCTGTCCAATTAAGAAAATAATTGGACAGTTACCTATATGGGATTAATGAAAAGCTGTATAATTAAACCTTACTAATAGACCTTTTTATGGTATTATCATGGTGTACAGGAATTGTCAGGGGAATTCAATTCCAACAAGTACGCCACGATGATACCTACTGTATCTTTTACTACATAAATAGCACTCATAACTAAAACCCACCTTTTTCTTATGACGACAAAACAAAAACGGCTGCAAAGGAGACAAGGCTAGCATAAATGGTGTGGCATACCATGGAAAGGACCTTCAATAAGCCTACACTCAAACTGAAATGTTTTTTGGGATCATTCGACAGCTGACCCCATGTTTAGTCACATGCTCCATACTGGCATCAGTAATAATTTGAATTTCAAATTCATATATATATTTAAGTTGAATAGGGTAGAACTAGAGAGAAACAAGATTGTGAATCGAGAAGAACTGACCCAAACTGAATAAAATAATATGGAAACAAGAACCGAGTCGAACCGCTAAGACCCCAAGTAGAATCAATGGAGTGAAGGCACTAAACCTGTGAAATAAATATTAGACTAGTACACTTTAGCGGATCTTAATTCCATTGTTTTCTTGTGTCTATCATTTGGCTATTACACATGGACTAGTAGTGAAGAACCTGTGAAACAAAAAATACTAGTCAACGTTTTTTTGTTTTTGTGTGATAGTCAAATAGACACACAAAAAAACACAATGGAATTAGGGTCTACTAACATTTATTAGGCCTAGGGCAAACGTCAAACTTTCCATGCACCAAACTTAATTACATCAAAGAATGCCGCCTCATTATCACCTGATATCCATTGTTTTTAATGAGTGTGGTGCATGGAAAGTTCGACGTTTGCCCTAGGCCTTACTCTAATATCTATTTCTCGGGTTAAATGCCTTCACTCTACTGAGAATATTGTCAGAAGGGTTATAGAAACTTTACACTTTTTTAAGCTCCCATCATTGCATGCTAACCAGTAGTAATGAAATAAGGACAACAAATCTTGACGTGGATATTAACCTGGACATGTTAACTTTATATTATCAATGCTGTTGCATCAATTATCAATATATATTTACATTAAAACTAAGTATTGGAACATAATAAACATAACTAATGCAGATAAAAAGCCCATCATGGACACATACATCATGGAAAATCTATACAATACACAATGAAATTGGTTTGTTTCTTAGGCCCTGGCCAAACGATGAAACAAGTTTCCAGAAACATGTTTACCGCGCGCATGTTCCTCGATGATTCCAAGTTTAGCCACATGCGAAACATTGCTACGTGCAACAAATTTTGCTTCCAAGACGCAAAAATGTTTCTGCTGTGCGGCAGAAACATTTCATGCTTCCAAGACGCATGAAAACAATGTTTCCCAATGTTTCCTCGTTTAGCCACGAAAGTCAACATTCTAAAAGTTCGTTACTTAGCAATGCTAGCTCTATCTTGAAAGTGCGCATGCGCTATCCGATATTGAGTAAACATGTTTCCCGATGTTTCCCAACAGTTTTGCCACCTTTGGAAGCATTTAAGAAAACATGTTTCCTCGTTTAGCCAGGGCCGTACAACGTTTTTAGTCATATATGATTTTAGCATTTTATCATCTAACTGCAGTAAAGAATGTTTTCACGTGACGTCACAGCAGCCAAAACAATACCAAAACAATACATTTTCTATCCTCCGGGAATTGAACTCTATTTTTATGCAAAAACTGTGTAGAAACCTTCTATTGTTTGGTAAATCAATATAGCTGCCTTGTCACGTGAGTGAAAACGCTTTATTTCGTTATCTGTTGTGCACTGGTCTATCTACTGTGTCTTTTTTTAATATCCTCAATCTATAATATGTACTAGTTATAAATCCATTCTGATGTCTTGTGCAGTGTCACATTCTAGAAGCATAGAGTGCAAACAATATATCCGTGAAACACTAATTACTAAATTGTTCAAAATAGTGCTAATTAAACAATGGAATTTGCATGAAATTGTGCTATTTAGTATCACTAAAGTTTCACGGATTTACTGTGGTCACTATATTGTTTGCACTCCATTACGTCTCATTTTGTGTTTAGTGCCGTTATAACAATATCGATTTCATTCCCAGGTATTCGATTCTACAAGGATTATTAATATAAATATATACATTAAAAAGTTAAAAATAAGCAATCAATCATTGATTCAAAGTGTTTCACACGAAGGATCCCATGCTGTTTTCCGCGACAAGAAGGCTGCTTCGGCACTTGTTCTTTTCATTTTCAATGTTCTCCAACCCAACCTGTTTGGTAAAATGAAGATTATAAGTTCACGGTTTGGATAATAGGTTCCTTGGTACCTCAGTAATCACGAGCTGATTAATTCACTGAGAGCAAATGAATGATCATTTTGATTCCCATGGGTGAAATATACTGGTGAGCAAAACACACTTTCTACAACCTGTTTCGAGAGATCGTAATAAAACTGCATTTCGTAACACACTGGTTACACATCGTTTTCATTCAGTTCTTTACAAGTAGCTAAATAGAATCACCAATTTAAGATTAGAACAAAAAATATTTTGCTCTCCAATGCAGACAAGTGAACCGTTATCTGCAAAGGGTCTGTTACAAAGTCACTGATTAGAGTGCACGCACTAAACCCGTGAAACAAATACTACCTTTAGTACTAAATGATGATAAATAAACAATAGAAAACAAAGGATTCTGTATGAAATAGTACTAATTAGTACTATTTAATGTTCCCGGTTTTTGTGCGTGCACTCTAGCAGATTTTTCCAAAACCTTAAAAAATCATGCTTTGACTAAAATTAGATTCATGATAATAATTTAATGTCATTACTAGTCATTCAGATGGCTCCTATAAAGTCTTAACTATTATATTTAATTTATTGTATCTATTTATTGTAAAGTATTTATTGATCACACTCAGGTCTTATTAGTCCAGAACTGGACCCACTCTTATTTCTGTCTAAGTTCGTTCTGCAAATTAACGTGCGCAGGCGTGCGAAGATGCATGGGAATGAAACAAAAGTGGGCCCAGAAAAAATTGCCTGCACACTTTTTTTTGTGTGCACGTAAAACAATAAACACAATTTTGATAAGCTATAGTAACAACCAATCTGATTGTTTTTCGAAATCTTGAGGATCTCACGTTACCTTTGAATACAACGCAACGCAACACACATAATATAAAACACTGACAGGTGTTCAATATCAACAAGTACATCATTCTTAACATACATCATGTAAACAACCTCCAACTGATTGACATTTTGATTTCATTGGCTCAAAGATTTCTGTAAAGTGCAAAAAATGATGCTATAATAAGGCATTAAATCACAAGAGAAATGGTAAATGTGAGTTGACTGGTTTGCTTATTAATTAAAGACCATAAATAGCTTCAAGAATCAGTGGTGGCTGTTACATCTGCAGATTTTAAGTGACCAAGAAAGCCATGAGTCAACAGTCATATTACAACTAATAATTATTATTATAAACAGTATTATTTTGATTGGTTATACCGTACATTTAACTGACAAAGAAATTTATTTGTGCATTGGATTCTTGTAGTTATAGTATATACTGATATCATGCAATGATTCCTGAATAAACTAACTAAAGGTATCAGGTTTAGTTCTTGTCCTTACCCCCATGAAGGAATTTTTCCATAAAAACCCCCCCCCCCCCCCCCCAGACTCCCAGAAATTCCAATTTCCTTCCATACCAAGTCTGTAAAGCCCCGTTTACACTGGCGATTTTTGCTGCGATTTTTGTGGCAATTTTCGGAAATATAAAATCTTTTGTCTCATCCTTCAAAAGAGACATTCGTACAGGAAAATCTTGGTATCCTGAATAAAACTTTACAAGTAAATTCTTTATCATTATTTATTATGGACAAAATCGCAAAAAAAATCGCAGCAAAAATCGCTAGTGTAAATGGGGCTTGACATCGTTTTTTCTCTGACCCCCTACCCTTTGAAAATTATAAATTCCTCGGGGGGGGGGGGGAGGGGTAATCGATAATTTGTGGAACTACACAGTTCTAGGTCTACTAACAGTAAAAAATTATTTAAGAGAAATTATGTCTTAATTGTGGATTACTATATTTATATGCAAGCAGAATTTACCTATCATGCAGTACTGTACACATTACCAGCTGACAGCTTAATAGCATTTTAGATGGAATTTGAAATAACATGAATATTCTCTGATTTAATAGTACATTATCAAGGTGTTACAGTACTTACAGCAAAATCATTATAATCCATACAAGACATGAGTGAAGTATTCTTGTCATTGGTCATTTTTGATCCAGCCACCATGCCAAGAGAATCGTTCAACTTCTTACTGACGTTAAGCACCGAAGATTCACCAAGTACTTGTCTTTTTGCTTTTAGTCTGGCAGAAACTCTTTTTGGAGTCTAGAAAGTTTTAGGAAAAAAGATTCCACAATTGAGCAATGGAATTAAAACTGTGATGCAGAAAACACCCAGGCTTCTTTGAAAAGCAGGTCAATTATTGTTAGGCTGAGATTATCAGCTGTCAGGGTTTCATTGAAACCTTAGCCTAGTCATTTTAATGGTTCATGTTCCAAAATCCATAAGTAAGCTCACTTACAGTGAAGACACTCGAACCATTAACACTTGACTTTATTCAGATTTTTATTTCCTGAGCTTTTTACTGCTTCAAACCCTCTAAAAAAGTAGGATTGAACTCAAATATGCTATGGGATCCAAAGCCAACTTATGTCTAAATGATTCACTCAAGGGATTCATGTTAAAAAAAGTAGTAAAAAAGCACAAAGTTTTCATGGTTAAAGTGTCCTCGTAAAACAACAACAAGAAAAGATGAATTGTGCTCGGTGAAATGTCCAGAAAACTAAATGGTCATTCATTTTGGTATCCGGTCATGTCCCCCCTTGCCATGACGCCCCCAGCCACGTATACCATGACGCCCCCAGTCTGTACTACCCGGAGTAGTTAGTCGATGAAAATCGATCATCGATTTGCTAATCGATAAATCAATATTAATCGTTAGCATATACCAACTTGTGTACTTGTGTACTAAGAACGCGTGTGCTTATTGGTTAATTGTAGGTGAATATTCACCTCTGAATCTTGGAATATTAATAGAGTGCAGTCTGTAAATCATGAGATAGCGGTGTTGGGGTCGAAATCTCCGAAGTAGCCTTAAATGCTTCGGGCTGCCATACGACGGTTCAGCACTAGATGTCTGGAAGTATGGTTCTTCAATAGCGCAGCACAACCGCGACGTCATAAAAACGAAGACAAAGGCGAAATTCGGACAAACAAACTTACAAGTTTACTTTCAGCAGATAATTTTCACAGCCGATCGCAGTTGATCTTAGTTTACATGGGTTATTATTGTAACTTTAAGTAAAAATAATAAAATCGGTTCGTATAATCCTTGTAGCGGTTAAACAGAATGCAATGCTTGTCCGAATCTTTAAGCTATTTTAGAATCAGTGCGCTGCGCTATTGATAACTAATCACGATTCCATATAGATTATCTAAATTCGGTGCAAAGTTTTCAGTAGAGCTCTACATGTAGCACTGAACTTACTAATTTGTGCAAATTTGTGCTCTTTCTTACAAAGCTTTTCAGTTTGCTCCAAAAGTATTTTAATGCGCAACTTCTACAGCAGCCTCTCCTAGACAGACGTCGTTAGTAATCATGAGCAAAACACTTACTATCGACATGAAATTGAAATAAAAAACAACTACGATTTATTTGATTTTATAACAAATTTATTTCTCTAAACCTGCTCTAACTTTGTAAATAATTGAATTTACAAAACACATTTGTGACAAATAGATATAGCTAGTTATATACAATACTGTTTACCTAATATACTGAACTTAACTTACAAATAATTTAGCTTGTAGAAATATATGAAGAAGTCAAGAAATAACATATTTTTGCGGATTTTCTTTAAGAAAATCAAAATATATACAAAACTAGCATTAATTTTTGTCTACAAAATGTGAAATATTTTAACACACCGTTTTGGACTCAAAAAGAGCCGGATTAATATTTGTGTACTAACGTCTAACATTTATAGTAAAGTCTTTTAATCTACTTCCTCGACAGTCGGTCCTCCCGCGCTGTTGTTGGTGCTTTGTTGTCCTTTGCTATGTAGTTTCGCCATGATGGGAGAACAGATTCTCTGGAGTTCTTTTTCTTTGTGTTCGAATTCTTCTTTCTCTGCCAGAGAATTGCTATCGAGCCAACTGATCACCTCTTGGACTTTACGTTGAACATTTTCACGGTCCTCAGAGGACAACTTGCTGGACACAGCCGGGTCCTCTACTGATTGTTTCACTTGATAGACGTAATTCTCCAAGCTGTTTCTTGCCTGTACTCTTTCTCTCTGAGCATCGTCTTCACTTTTGTATTTCTCAGCTTCATGGACCATTCTTTCGATCTCTTCATTTGACAAACGTCCTTTGTCGTTCTTGATGGTGATGGAGTTCGATTTACCTGTGCTCTTGTCTTTAGCAGACACGTTCAGGATGCCGTTAGCATCGATGTCGAAGGTGACTTCAATCTGCGGCACGCCCCGAGGAGCAGGAGGAATTCCATCCAGTTGGAATCTTCCAAGAAGATTATTGTGTTTGGTCATGGCTCTTTCTCCTTCGTACACTAGGATGGCCACTCCTGGTTGGTTGTCTGAGTACGTTGTGAACGTTTGGGATGTCTTGGTTGGGATGCGTGTGTTTCTCTCGATTAACTTGGTCATCACTTCTCCAGCTGTTTCGATTCCAAGAGAAAGAGGAGTGACGTCAACCAGTAGTACATCCTTCACTTCAGAGCTCTGATCACCTGACAGGATAGCTGCTTGTATGGCTGCACCGTATGCTACCGCCTCGTCTGGGTTGATGGATTTGTTCAGACTTTTACCGTTGAAGAATTCTTGCAATAACTTCTGGATCTTGGGAATACGTGTGGACCCTCCAACAAGCACCACCTCGTCAATGTCTTTCTTTCCAAGCTTGGCATCGCGGAGAGCTTTTTCTACTGGTTCAAGACACGAGCGGAAAAGGTCTGAACAGAGCTCTTCGAATCTTGCGCGGCTGATTCTCGAGTAGAAGTCTATTCCTTCGTAGAGTGAATCAATCTCGATGTTGGCCTCGCTGCTTGACGACAGAGTTCTCTTGGCTCGTTCACATGCTGTTCTTAATCTTCGCATCGATCTTTGGTTGCACTTGATGTCTTTTTTGTACTTTCTCTGAAACTCTTTCACAAAGTGTTCAACCATTCTGTTGTCAAAGTCCTCGCCTCCAAGATGCGTGTTGCCGGCTGTCGACTTGACTTCGAACAGCGATCCTTCATCGATGCACAGAATAGACACATCAAAAGTCCCTCCACCAAGATCAAAAATCAGCACATTTTGTTCTCCTTTGAGTTTCTTGTCCAGTCCATAAGCCAAAGCAGCAGCTGTCGGTTCGTTGACAATTCTCATCACGTTCAATCCAGCAATGATTCCTGCGTCTTTCGTGGCTTGTCGTTGTGAGTCGTTGAAGTAAGCTGGTACCGTCACTACTGCATCTGTAACTTTACTTCCAAGGTACGCCTCGGCAGTTTCTTTCATCTTGGTCAGCACCATAGAGCTGATCTCTTCTAGTGTAAACACCTTGGTTTCGCCTTTGAATTCAACACGAATCTTTGGTTTTCCTTGGTTGATGACTTCGAAAGGCCAGTGCTTCATGTCGGCTTGAACACTAGCGTCGTCAAACTTACGACCGATCAGCCTCTTGGCATCAAAGATGGTGTTTTTAGCGTTCAAAGCCACTTGGTTCTTGGCAGCATCACCAATAAGTCGTTCAGTGTCTGTGAAGGCAACGTAACTTGGAGTCGTCCTGTTGCCTTGGTCGTTAGCGATGATTTCCACTTTACCATTTTGGAAAACTCCAACACACGAGTACGTGGTGCCAAGATCGATTCCAATCGCTGGCGTTTTAGGCATCTTCTTTTTCTTCTTTGTAGCTTTCTTCTTTCTCTTGTAGCTTTCTTTTTTCTCTTGTAGCTTTATCTTGTTTTTCGTTTCTCAGTAGGTTACTGCTGGTTCGCTCGCACCCGTATTTATACCCCGAGCTACGAGGTCCACAACATTCGCTCTCAAAATAAACCATTATGTAATGCTCGTTTCGAACGTGCTAGTATTTAATCAAACGCGAATATTCTAGAGGAATCCCCATACATGGAAGATTCGAGAAGTTTCTAGAGTCTCCACTTCCGGCCGCCATATTGAAAACAAAAGTACCCAGGTCTCCTCGAATAGCTTTATCGAAAATCAAAAAAAGCGCATTTTATAGACATTTTTTAATAAAATAAATAAATAAATAGCTTAACGGGATTTAAGAAAGAAAAAATTATTTTTGATGTATGATAAAACTCCAAAAGGGTATATTTTAGTGATTTTTCAATTTTTCCCCATCATGGGATCCCTGTTTAACTCAGACCATAATCACAAAAACAATATGGAAGAATCTTCTAGAAGGCACTTGAAGATTCCAGAAAATAATTGGATTATTAGGTAACTAGCTAATTTTGGATATAGAACATTGGGCCCTTGTGACAGGGCTATATTGACATTATTAGGAATATTCCAGTGGTTTCTGAATATTGTTCTGGATATTGGAATTTGAACGCTGTATTTCCATATATTTTGTACTTTATACTGTGCTTTCTAGAAGTTTTGTATAGTCGTTTACTACCATGACGCCCCTAGTGTAAACCATGACGCTCCTAGTCTCTATTAACACTCATTTAATAAGAAGTTTAACGATAATAATATGGCGCTACGAACCCGTGTAAATCGAACACTATTGGAGTTGTTTCACGATCATTACGGTTTTAAATAACTCGTTCCTACGCTTCGCGTATCCACGAGTTAAAAACGATATCTTTAAGCTGGCGAACACTACATCTCTGTAGTTAAGCGATTTACTTCTTGAATTTTGTCATTAATAATTTGTCGTTCTTGGATTTATACTATGAAATATTGTTAAACTATTTATTAAATAAGTGTTAATACAGACTAGGGGCGTCATGGTTTATGCTGGGGGCGTCATGGTAGTACAGACTGGGGGTGTTGTAGTATACGTGCGGGCGTCATGGCAAGGGGGCGACATGACCGGATACCTTAATTTTTATCATAAAATAACTGTTACAAATCTCGCGTTCTGATTGGTTGGGAGTGTGTGCTTTATGAGAGCATACAGCATGGGCGCGCACTTTCAGTTGCGTCATTCCTATCCAAAATAACGGTTATTGTAATTTGTATTTTATAAAAGGAATAAAAACCTTGCTAGCTGTACTGTGTGGAGTTATAAAGCACTTGGGGATTGGCACAACACTCGAAAAGTGTCGAGAAGCTCTCCGCTATGGTCGGGCTTCTCCTAACACTTCTCTCGTGTTCTACCAACCCCCGCATGCTTTATGAATGCACACAGCACGCATTTTCTGTTTTTTCACCAGAAATTTTTGAAATGACCAGCATTTATAACACCATGACACAAATATTATAACACATTAGACAAAAAAATCGACATTTCAGCCATACAGTTTTGTGCAAATTAGTGAATACTTACCACTTTAGCCTTAGTAACAAGTCTGCTGACTTTGCCTTGTTTCTTTGTACTGCTTCCTATGGGAGGACGGCCTGATGATTTGGTTTTACAAGGTGATTGACACATGCTTGCTAATGTCACTCTGGATGGTGTGGATGTAGTGTCCATCTTTGGTAATAAAAAAAATGCAGCATGTAAAAACATTAGTCTTAACGAATGACATCAAGTAATAGGCCGTTTGCATCAAACCTTCATGTGCTGATATATCACTTTGACAACAAATCAATAAGCCTGAAGCGAGATGACGTTTTACCCCCGACTCTATACCATAATAGTTTTTAAAATTCGTTCATATTAACATTTTTGATTCCTTAGAGAATACAGGAACAATAGTCATAATTAAAGAACAAAAGCAATGTGAAAAGATTATGGTCTAGAGACAGGGGTAAAACGTCATTTTGCTTCAGGCTTGTTGTTCTGTTTCATAATAACGTCACATCAAAACAAACTATTGTTTTAACGCTAGGGATCATGGTCGTTGGAGGGGGATGGAATGAAAACAACACATCTTAAATCACAATGAAATTTGGTTTATGAGCTGGTGAAGGTAAGAACAGCTAAATATTAGGCTAAATATCTTGAAAGAAGACAAATAAGCTTAAATTTAGCCTAAATTTCTATCATTTTAGCCGATGTAAACAAACTGTGACATCATTATGAAATAGGGCAATTCAGCCAGAGGTCCCTTTGGGGAAGGCTCTACTGGATGGCAAACAAACTTTAAGCTGCTTTGTATCTTGAAATTAAAAGTATTTCATAAGAGAAAAAAGGATTTTTGAAAAAGGTTTAGGATACGACATTAGTAATCCAACAAAAGTTTTTTTGAATAAAAGAATTATAATATTTTCCATCCAGTAATAGTCATGTGATTATGCATGCAAATGGTCTGACTATATTGAAAATCATAGTTGTACATTGGTGTTTTACCTTTCTTTGTTTATTTGGTGTAGTCTTCGATGGTGTGCCAATGAATCTTCTGAAAACAAATGAATTAACTTTGTTAGTCTCATGTGAGACTTGGTAGCTCAGTGGTTAAAGCATGGCACGGGTTCAAATCCCGTTCAAGACTCAGAATTTTTCTCAGAATTTTTTCTGAGTCTTATATTCAGCAGCTGCATAAGTGGCTTGATATACTGCTCAATTAGATACCACAGTACAAATATATATTCTATAATATATTCTCATAGAAATTAACTTTGTTAGGAATAAACGTCAAATAATCTAATTAAGTATAGTTGTTGGTGAACCTAGTTTCAGTATGATATTGTCCAGCTGAACGGTTTTGATTTCCTGTGCAATATTATCAGCGCTTTACATTGTCTAAATCTGTGATTTTTAGCCTTTCAAATGAGAAATGAACACTCCAGTTCATGAGGGAAAACATACCTTTTTGTGGGTGTGACTGGTTTGCTTCCAAACAGTAATTCTTCTTTCATGATGTCTTGATGTTTCTTTTGCTAAAAAATAATTCAAGATTTACAGTCAACTCTATATTGGACACTCTCGGGACCATCACTTGTTGTCCGCAATAGCGAGAGTTAATTACAGTCATTTCTTTGTCAGTATTAATTTCACAGGGATTTCGCTCCTTTCCGTAATAGAGGGAAGGCCCTTAACCCGTGAAATAAAAAATACTAGTCAACTTGTAATAGTCAAATAGACATAAAAGAAAACAATGGAATTAGGGTCTACTAAAGTGTATTAGTCTAATATCTATTTCACAGGTTAAATAACTTCACTGTAACAAGTCTCTAATATAATATTGGGGTGTTAACGATGCGAAAGATGACAGAAATAGAGGATATTACATGGGTGCTTGGAGATACGAAATTTATCTTCAAGAGTTGAAAAGATCTCTCACGAGTGAGCGCAGCTCACTCGTGAAGAGATTTTCAACACGAGAAGATAAATTGCGTATCTCCAAGCGCCCATGTAATATTCTGTTTATTATATAATTATCAATGAAGTATGTTTTGGCTTTTTCAGGCAATTCTTTCCGTGTATTTTTGAATAGCCATCGCAATGGTGTTATTTTCACATGTGAAAATAACATGTTATTTTCACGTGTGAAGATATCAATTTTTCGAAAAATAGATATTTCATTGGTAATTATATAATAAATAGAGGATATTACATGGGCGCGCGGAGATACGAATTTTATCTTTGAGTGTTGAAAAGATCTTTCACAAGTGAGCGTAGCGAATTTTCAAGAAATTTTCAACACGAGAAGATAAATTTCGTATCTCCAAGTGCCCATGTAATATTCTGTTTATTATATAATTATCAATGAAGTATGTTTTGGCTTTTTCAGGCAATTCTTTCCGTATATTTTTGAATAGCCATCGCTATGGTGTTATTTTCACACGTGAAACTATTCTCAAAATTGGTTACCATTTCACGATTACTGATGATAAAAATGGGAAGATGCTGGTGACAATTACCCTTTCTAATTTCATTTGTTCTTTCTCTAACTTCATGTTCTCCCATTGTTGTACCATAGTATCTGTGTATTGTACACCATTAACAAGAAACTGTTGTTCATTATCAGTCTCCCATTTCTCTATATCCTCTTTAAGTTCCCTCTCAAGCTGAAAATGAATAAATGAAAGAGAAAAATATTACACTTTATTGCAATCTCTGGATTACGCATTGGCCATATGTTCAGTCAATGCTCGATCAACAGTACTCTAGTGATAAGCCGAGTATAAGGGATGGACCATTAGATAGTTGATGGGGGGGTTGTGTAAATCCCAAAAAAAATATCGAGCAAGCACTTAAACCTCAAAAAAAATAAAACTTTCATGCAACCTCTTCTGCTAGAAGAAAAATATCTAACTGTACGCAAACAAATAACGTGCAAGGGTTGAGCCAAAAAATAAATATCATGCAACCAAAATTCCTGCAACTTCCCCTCCCCATCAATTATCTAATGGTTCATCCCTAAGATAGCCTTACATGTACCTGATTGTTGTTGTAACTTATTAAAATGTATACAGTTATTTCAAAAAAGGTTGAATACTGAATACTTCATACTGAATAGTGTATTCCAAGACCAAAGGGCATTGTGGGTCTCGTTAATTTGAAGTAAAAGTAAATATACAGTAATTAACTCTCTACATGTAGTTAGTATATTGTTTCAGATGGAATACACTAAAAATAGAATAAATTATTATTATTAGTCCTACTTTAGACAATGTCACTGTGCACTTCGGTCTTGGAATGCACTATTCAGTATGCAGTATTCAACCTTTTTTGAAATTTATAGATGTATACTACATGATTATTGTTATTATTGCAGTCAAAAATGTCATAGAGAACACAACATAGCAACAACGTAGTACAAGAAATGTTAGAGTTGCATAATAGGGGGTGTTGACCTAACACTGACAGCAACTTAAATAATGACAAAATTGATTAATGTACAAAAGTTATTACAAACCTTTGGTAATTCTTTCTCCAGCACTTTTCTGGCTCTACACTCCTTTAGTAAGGCACCTCCTCTGTTTGAAAACCTATTGACATCATTTTTCTTCAGCTAGAAAAAAAAGTGAAAAATAAAATCAATAAAAAATCTTCATTACTGTGCGGATACTCCAAAAGGGACCACTTTGATAAACTAGTATCATTAACCAATCATCACGACATTTAGTTCAATATTTTGAGCCGGCCAATCAGATTGCACATCAATATAATAAGAGCGTGAGAACGTGATAATCTGATTGGCTAACCATGATATCAGGTCGATTTCCGTCTAGTTTACCGTTATCTGATTGGTCTGCTTTATTCGCAATAATGCCTGCTATAACCTCAAGCTGCAAAGATAACTATATTGACATGTATCAAGTTGCATGGGTGGCATAATGTTTTACCGCATGCCTCGCACCGCTGTTGCCCAGGTTCAAGCCTCGGCAGCTCAGACTGTATATGTGAGTTGAGTTGTGGTTATCTCCCTTGCCACAAGGGTTTTCTCCAGGTTCTCCAGTTTTTGTGATCCGTAAAATCAACATGTGAGTTGAGCGTTGTATGTCGTAAAAAAAGAATGTGAGGAGGGAACCTCACGGATGAGCCCTTTACGGGAAGTGATGGTTGTAAAAAATATGTATTTATCTATTGTCAACTGTAGTCAAAGATTTGTACCTCATATTCCGCCATCTTTGCAAACATTGTTTCCCTTTTCTCTACCATCTTGAACAAGTGTTTGTTTTGTTCATAGAAACTCTTCATGACTTCCACCTGGTGTTCATGCATGTTAAGAAGCTCTTCTGTATAGTCAGCTGTGGGAGTGAATGAATGGGAAAGAGTTAGGAAACAGTTTGGTTGAATGGCATGTTGTGAATGAAGGAATGGGATGGGAAAGAGTTAGGAAACAGTTTTCCTGAATGGCATGTTGTGAATGAATGAATGAATGGGATTGGAAAGAGTAAGGAAACAGTTTTGTTGAATTGCATGTTGTGAATGAATGAATGGGATGGGAAAGAATTAGGAAACAGTTTGGTTGAATGGCATGTTGAGAATGAATAAATGAATAAATGGGAAAGAGCTAGGAAACAGTTTGGCTGAATGGCATGTTGTGAATGAATGAATGAATGAATGAATGAATGGGAAAGAGCTAGGAAACAGTTTTGTTGAATGGCATGTTGTGAATGAATGAATGAATGAATGAATGAATGGGAAAGAGCTAGGAAACAGTTTTGTTGAATGGCATGTTGTGAATGAATGAATGAATGAATGAATGGGAAAGAGCTAGGAAACAGTTTTGTTGAATGGCATGTTGTGAAGAAATGGGAAAGAGTTGGGAAACAGCTTGGTTGAATAACATGTTGTGTTTGAATGAATGAATGGGAAAGATTTAAGAAACAGTTTGATGAATAGCATGTTTTACCATTCCACTGACCACACATCACTCCTATTAGTTTTCTTTTCTCATAGGTATGCACATTAATATGACGTATTTACGCAACAAATGGTCTTAGTACAGACGGTAATTACATATATTAAAATCAAATATGATGTGGATACAACTAGTCAAGAAAAATCTTGAAGCATGTTATCTATCTTACTGTCATTAATTGGAGAGAAGGCTTCTCTTTGTGCTGGTGCAAAATAACACTTATCCCACCAATTAGTCAATTCTTTCCTAAAGAGAGAAATGAAAGAGCATCATTAGGGCATGATCTGATGTTTACTGACAAATCAAGACATTAAAAATTACTAGTTAATAATTTTTAATAATAAGTATAGTTATGTAATAGGACTCCATGCTGTCCAATTAAGAAATAATTGGACCAGGAAAATTCCGAGGACTGACAAAATTGCATGAGGCTGTAGGCCGAGTCCAATTTGGCAGTCAGAGGAATTTTTTGAGTCTAATTATTTTTTGATTGGGGAGCATGATATCCCATTACCTATTAATTATATAGCTGCCTAATTAATCCCATATCAACAAGACCTGTACAATTAAGAAAATAATTGGACAATTACCTATATGGGATTAATGAGAAGCTGAATAATAATAATAATAATAATAATAATAATAATTTTATTACTTATATATTGCAAAAATTAATTAAAATATATGATCTAATGAGCTTAATTAAGGAGTAAGCTACCTTAGGCCTTCAATGAATTTCTGCATGTGTTTTAGTTTTAGTGCTTGTAATCTCTGTTTTTCACTTTCCATCTGAAAATATGAAAAACATACTTACTATACGATGAAGCTACAATTTCAGCAGCCAGGCTTAATTCTTATGGAGTCAAGGAGTTATTTATACTTTTTTGGGTGTTGCCTGCCTCTGTTACTGGCCTAAGGGACTAGTCATTATTTAAGTTGCAGGGGAGGTGGAGGGGAAAATGGGGACCCTCGAATTTTTGTTAGTGGTACATGGGGGGCCTTGAAAGGTCAAAAGGAGGATTGGGAGGATTTTTTAAACAATTGAAGGGGGGTACCCAAAAAAACACCAATGCTATTAGGTTGGGGTTTGGAAAAACTTTTGCATCACAAACATTTTCTCCTAGCGTAGCACAGCAAATATTTTTTGTCATCATACAATGGGGAGGATAATCATATTGTTATAGACATACCGCATTAATAGTAGAACGTTTGAATCCATGCCAGTGTGCCAAGAATGGCTTGTACTCATTCTCGGATATTTCAAGTTTAGTCCAAAGTGACTGGATTTCTTCTCGCAGTTGTTTTGAAATGTTAATGTTGATGGTCTTCTGATGTTCCAGCTGCATTTTCACAATAATTGCATGTTAATCAATAGATGAAATAAATTTATAAATCCTTTTATTATATGACCATGAACCTTAGAGCCTGGACACTAGCAAATCAAGCAATCTGATTGGATAGATCGCATCGCGGACTGGTCTAGATTCTCCGGTATTAACCGGTCCGATCGCATATTAATCTTACGGCGAAAACATTTTGTCCTTTTCAATGAAAAGTGGTCATATAATAAAACTCTTATCAACCGAGCTTGGTCGGTCTGTACGGGATAGTCTTGACCTCGGTCAGGTACAGACCTCGGTCGGGTACAGACCTCGGTCAAGATTATCCCGTACAGACCTCCCACTCAGTTAATAAGATCTAATTATGTGTCCAGTTGAATTCTAGTGTTTTGTGCACTGATTGGGGAAATTTTTTTACCAACTCAAACTGCTACTAAAA
The DNA here is from genome assembly GCF_029948245.1 of Actinia tenebrosa. Lineage (NCBI taxonomy): Eukaryota > Metazoa > Cnidaria > Anthozoa > Actiniaria > Actiniidae > Actinia > Actinia tenebrosa. The sequence continues at coordinate 5,770,170 of NW_028292572.1, read as the reverse complement.
ATTTCAATTTTCTAGGCACACGACACTCTACTTGCATGTTGCTTTTTATGTTAATAGACTTTTTCAACATTTTGTGCCATTACAGCTTGGACTGCCTGTGGTTAGATGGCAGAACAATAAAATCCCTTTGCTGTTGGGAATTGAATTCTTTCTCATGTAAAACAATTGTATTGTTCCTGCCATCTAACATGGCTGCCGTCACATGGTGGTGCAAAACCTCTATAGTCAGGTAAATATAAGTCATACCTTTTTCATTGTTTATTAACAATGTTAACTTCCAGCTAATTATTATTATAATATTTATTACTACGCATCTCACCGAACTGTGGCAACACGTCAAAAATGTGTCTCGCTACCACACCTTCATTTGTCCACTGACATGCCTACTTTTGTTATTGTCTCGGATCTAGCACATTGCCAGGTATTCACTGTAATACATGTAACGAAAGAAGGCGTGACAGCAGACGAATTAGGGTGTGGTAGCGAGACATATTTTTGATGTGTTGCCACAGTTCAATGAGATCCGCAGTAACACGTAAACCATAAATAAAATGTAAAATGTAAATGTAAACTGAAATGATAAACCATAGCATACCAACCTCTAGCTCCAAGACTTTCAAAGCTTCCAGGTTAATAGCAGACAGCTCAAAAGTTGTTTCTGCACTGTCCATGGCCATCTCTGTTTCTACTGTCGTCTTGGGAACTTCTTCCAATTCCTTCCACAGTTCCATCACATTTGCTTTGATTTTCTTAAAACTTTCCAGTCTTTTAATCTGTAAAACATTATTAATAATTTAAAATTCCATTTTTTAGATGCATGATTACTGGCATTATAACCACTTAATCTTCCAGCTCTAACTGTACCCTGGGCCCAGTTGTTCAAAGCCCGATTAGTGCTAATCCTGGGTTAACTCTTAATAAGACCTATAGAGTTAATCCTGGATTAGCGCTAATCCAGCTTTGAACAACCCGGCCCTGGGCTCCAGTGGTTCTATTTCACTTGAGGACATAAAAAAAGCAAAAGCTGAAGCAAGAATAAATAGCCTCTGAACCCCTATAACTGTAATATGGTAATAGGAAATTGTCAATTAATTATTTTGTTATATCCTCCAACATGGCCGCTGTGTCTTTTGTTATTTAATTCTCTTGGGAATGGTTGAAAACCATCAATACTTGTAGATATATAGTATATTTAGCTTGGTCTCCCCGATTAGCAAGGCATGTGTGCTAAGCTAGAATCTTGAGACTTTAATAAAGTTTATTATTATTATTATTATTAGATTAATATTTACTCACCATTTCATTCTTCAGGTATTCAATATTTGCTTCTAATTCCCTGATATGTTCCTTGTTTGGTACAACAAAATTTTGGCCAAAGTTGTGAGCAGGAAGGCACAGACGCTTGCAGAATACATTCTCTTGTTCGCGCAGTTTCTTAAGCTCCTTGATTCTCTTGTGTTTCTCCTACAAAAACAAAGCCATTATTTAAAACATGATCAGATAAATAGTAGTGACCAGCCTAAAAAATACTGACTTTTGACTGACACTCCTGCCACCTATAATTAGCCAATCACAGGGCGTTCAGCTGTTAATTTGCCGTTGGCTCTCATTCCGAGGCTACTGTAACCCAACTTTTGCATATTTTTCTGTTTTCTTTTGACTTACATATAATACACTCAATTGAAGAATCGTTGTCGCTGAGACCAAAGTGGCACATGGGAAATGACATAATTTATATATTATAATTTATTTGTTTGGCAGTTGGTTTAGAATGCCAAACACGTATTAAAAACAATGGATGGTGCCACAGGTCGCCGGTCACAGCATGTATCTAATTAATGTACTTCCCATGTGCCATTTCGGTCTCAGCTTCTATGTTCTATGTTTCTGAACCCGACAACGATTCTTCAATTGAGTGTATACATGGCTACAAAGCAGAAATATGGAAAGGAAAAATAAAAACAATTCTCTTTACTGCCACGTTTGCTTCATTCTTTCCCCTCTAAAAAAGTTTATGGCCGGTCATTTTGTCCACTTGTGTTTTCCGCACATTGTTCACCACTCGGTCGGCAAATCAGGACTAAATATAACAGCTGGTCAGTTGCTGATTATGATGACCATGCACACTAGTTTTTAGCTCGGTCATCAAGGGTGGATCCAGGGAGTAAAGGGGGGCTGCATCCCCCCTTCAGCAGAAAAAAAAACAAAACAAAACAAAACTGAAGAATTAGATGCTTTTCTTATTGTTTTCCATTGAGTTGATGGAAGAAACTCAATTAGCCCCCCCCCCCCCCCCCCCCTAAAATTTTGGCTGGATCTGCCCTTGGTCATACTGTCCTTTGTTTTTGGCTCAACCTTACTGGTAAATAATGTCAAGGCAAAAATTTTGCTAGGCAAGTTCCAGTTTTGGCTAGACATTGTCTAATGACCAGCTATTATTTTTATTTGTTTTTATTTTATCTTTTTTTAAATTTTTATTGTTTTTTGATAATTGTTGTTTTTCTATTTTTAGCAGTAATGTAAGTACTTACCACTTTGAATTCATCAACTTTTGTTCTCAGGTCATTTTCTAGTTTAAGAATACTGATTCCTTCCGGGAACTAAAAAATAAGACATGATACTGAATAAATGCTCTTGACTGTATAAATATGTACAACTGTAGACTTTTGAATCACAAGGAATGAAGTTCAAATATCAGTTCCATACATACATCAGGAGTTCCTCGCTACTGCTCTTAGCGCATGCTTAAGGGGTCAAAAAGTGGGACCATGGGTTGTAAAAATTGCTATATGTTAATATCATGTTTTTCTTTCCAAGCATAATTTTTATTAAACATTTAAGAGCAAGTAGAATTAAGATAATTGGGAATCAAATATATCAATTTTTACAACCCATGGTCCACTTGAGCATGCGCTTAGAGCAGTAGCACGGAACTCCTGATGCATGTATACATGCAAATGTTGCCAGGAAATGGTGGTCTGTCTGTAATCAACATGTTTGTGTGTGTAATGATCAAAGGGTAAATTATGTCTTTTACTCCGATGAAGGACTAGCGTCTGAAACGTTAGTAAGTTTTTTCATCTTTTCATGGTGTATAATTTACCCTTTTATCATTACTGTTTCATTAGAAACACTGACGCAGCTCACACTAGTTCTAGTTATCTCTTCATGTTTGAGTGTGGAGGGTGATTCAAGGGTTAGATGTATTCCTTTTGAAAGAAGAATATCAATGCTGCGCTCACTTGTGAGAGATTTTTCAACACTCGAAGATAAATTTCGTATCTCCGCGCGCCCATGTAATATCCTCTATATATGCTTATAGCACATTCTTATGTTGTAAACTGAAACATAACAATGCAGTCAATTGGTGCAACCCTGTTGAGGGATGGCAGAATCAGGGGGCAGGATGACTTCAGCTCACTTTTTACGAATGATATCTTGATTTGTCTGAGTTTTCTGTGAAAGAAAACAATTCTAGCCCTCCCCTCCCCCCTTCCAACACACCTTAAAATGTTCTCAACCATCCCTGCAAAAATAAGATAAATTACATCCAACCCAATAAAATACGGCATGAAGGAAAAAAGCCAAAATTTAGACAAGCTAATTTGTAGACACTCATGAAAAATGACAAGTACCCCATTATATTATTTTTATGAATGATTTCATTTATACCGTTGGATATTCGATTCCCAGTTCGTTTGATAACTGCTGTAGATCTGCAGAACATGTCTTTACATTCTCCATCAAAGTGGTTTTCAATTGTCTCTCCTCTTCCACCATTTCCTGTAGAAGAGTCTGTAAATGTTTTAGAACGACATGTGTCCTTTCTTCTTTCTGCTCTTCTGAGATCCCGATCTCGTTCCATATCTGCTGCAGATTTTCCATGGAGCCTTCCAGGCAACCAACCAATTCAGTTTTAATCATTTGAACACTGTTTTCTTTGAAAGATTCATCTATCGTAGCTAATGGCCTGAGAAGAATTAATTCAAAATAAATATTTCTAATTTTTTTTACGACTTTCAAAGGCAGAAAAAGATTTCCAAAATATTCGACAGTCTTTATAGGATTTAGGTTCAATCAGACTAAGAAGACATAAAATCCTACTCCTAGTTTAAAATTAAGTCACGGTAGAAGTTGTTTTGGTGTTTTATAAATGAGAAAAATTTTAGTTCGGGCGGTTGCTCTCAAAGTTCCGCCATCTTCGACAAACTAATTCAACTGAAGATGATTTTTTGTAAAAATAAACTAAATAAGAACAATTTTACACTACAAAACTAAATTAAAATGAATAAACTTACGCATGGGGTTCCATTTTGTAAAAATTAGTAGGCGGCTAGTGCAAAATCCCTCATAAATCGCGGTCGTTTGATAACGTCTTCCTGACCTCCTCGTTCTTTTTCTTTCTTCGTTTTTGAAAATCCCGCACACAACGGTCAACGACACGTGATGCCATCCACTCACCTGATTGGTCAATATTTATAGAAACGATATCGATACTCAGGGGGAGGGGGTGAGTAAGAAATGTCCGAAAAGAAATTGAAGTCAGCGGTTTGAGCTCAAAAATATGTTACGATCACGAAAGAACAAAATGGCGGCCTACACGTGCAAAACGCTGACGTGCAAATGTTTGATTCTCATAAGATTTAGTTAAAAAAAAGAAAAATACAAAGGATATAGTGAATTTTGAGGATGGGTAAGGTAAAGAAGTCTATATCGGCTGCCAAGAAGGCTTCAAAGACAGCACAGCGTCAGGAATCAGTAGCGAATAACCCTTTTGAAGTGCACGTAAACAAGAGAAAACATGAGATCCTCGGTAGGAAGATGAAGCATGATCGAGGCTTGCCTGGTGTATCGAGGTCAAAGGCTATTAAAAAGGTAACATGAATAATTTGTACCCCTTTTACATGTTACATCACTTAATAATTTGTCGTGGCTTTTCTTGTCACAAACAAAATAACGTAGTGCAAATGCGCTCAAGGCACAAAATCACTTGTGTCTTGTTCTAGCGCTTTCGCACTAATTGGGGACACTTTTCGCTCACACGCACTACCACTACATTCAATATTCTATGCACACAACGCTCAGTTCACATGTTGGCTTTTACGGAGGGAGGAAACCAGAGAACCCGGAGAAAAAACTCGTAGCATAGGAGAGAACAACACATCAAACAAACACAATTCACCGGTGTCCGCAGGGCTGGATGGAAAAACAAGACAATACAAATACATAACTAACATAAGTGGTCTGTTCATTTGCAAATATTGCTCTAACGTGATAACTAAGCATCAAGGCTAAAGGCTTTGAAGAGATAACCATGTGCATTAATATGTATTGTTCTGCTTTTATCACACTTTTTATTGCTACATGTTTATCATTATGACAGTTGTAACAAGAAAATCAGGCAACAGACTAATGTTAATCAAATAAATTGTTTGGCAACTGTCGAACTTTGATTGACAGCAGCGCATTGCCCGACTTCCATGTTGCAAGTGTTGTTTCAATCCATACCTACACTGTAGCAATAAAAACAATAGCAGAAAAAAATGGTCGAAGATTCTTTTTACATTATATATTATACAATTTCTTTGTTCATAGAGGGAAACAACTCTATTGGCTGAGTACAAACAGCGTAACAAGGTACAGTAAGCATACATCTTTACACTACATGGCTTTCATTGCAAAGGCCAAAAATGTAGGATCTATATACACAGGTATATATAGTCTTATCCAAGTAGCTGACATACCTTTTATTTCAGGCCAATGTATTTGTTGACAAACGTTTTGGTGAGAATGACAATGAAATGTCAGTTGAAGACAAACTATTAAAGAGATTTGCTATTGAGAAACAGGTACGACGTAAATAATGTTTACAATATGTGCGGCTGTGTTGTATTGGTTAAAAATCACGAGTTGGAGTCAAGTGATTGTGTGGCCGATACGACATGAGCGTGAATATTGTAAACAATTTGTGACATTCAAGAATGATTTACAAATCCTTTGGGACATTTTGGGTTCATATGCTAATTAGATACGACCACTAGTGCTGTATCAGAACAGTATACATCCACTAGTGGTTGTATCTAGTTAGGATTTTCATTTTAAAGTTTACATGATATTCATATTCACCTGATTTCTGAAATTGGACTGGCTTGAATCCTTATTAAAGGGGGACCAGCACAAAAATCATCCAAATTTTAATTCAGCTGAAACTTTACTGGAATAACCCTTACAGGTCTAGCAATCACTGGTTAAAGTTTTTTTCCTGATATTCGGATGGGAAGTATTATATTTTAACGAATTTTGTGACGTCATACACTCAACGCTAAACATTGCTCCATACATTTCTTTGTATTTTGTAATCAAAATATCTTCTAGTTTTATACTCAGTATTGAAGAAAAGATACCATAAAATGATTCTAACCACGAGTTATGTATATTAAGTCCCTAAGCGGACCTTTGGGCTTAACAGAAATAAAGTAAAACATGAAGTTTTTTAAAAAGAAATGTATGGAGTGATGTTTAGTGCTGAGTGTATGACGTCACAGACTCCTATAAAAATTCATTAAAATATAATACTTCCCATGTGAATATCAGGAAAAAATTTTCACCAGTGATTAATAGACCTCTAAGGGTTATTCCAATAAAGTTTCAGCTTATTTAAAATTTGGATGATTTTCATGCTAGTCCCCCCTTAAATATCATTCATGAATTTTCAATCATTTTTGAAAGTCATTGGCTACTTCTACACCTAGGTTTTGCAAAAGGCATTCCCATCACTTCAGAACACAGACTGATCAAATAAGTCAAATTCCTACCCTATTGTAACTTTGTATCATTTTTCAAACAATTCTCAACTACGATTGTGTACAATCTGTTATCTTTAAACAGAAACACCATGAAAAATCAGGTATCTACAATCTGGAAGAGGAAGAACTCACTCACATGGGCCAGTCCCTTGGAGACTTTGATAAGTTTGATGATGTAAGACTCAGTGATGAGGAAGAAGAAGATGAAAATGGTAAGAAATTTTATTAGGAGTCTAGCGTGGGGTAGCGTCATTTTTTTATTATTTTTTATTTATATTTTACAACCACCACTCCTCATACTGGGCTCTTCAGTCAGGTTCCCTCCACACACACTAACACCTCATTCTATTTTTACAACACACAACACTCAACTCAAATGTTGCTCTTTATGGAGGGAGGAAACCGGAGATCCCGGAGAAAACCCTCGTGGCAAGCAAGAGAACAACACATCAAACAAACTCAACTCACATATGATCCAGTCTGAGCCAGGGCTTGAATCTGGACCAAAATGGTAAACTCGCGTCTCACCTCTGGTGTCCCAGTTTCAATTTTTGGGCTTGGCACTATATGGGAGTAGAGTGTTGTTGGTCTCTTCCTTGATTCAAGGATTTTCTCCAAGAGTTAACAGTGGATTCCACATTCATTCATTCTGTGTATGTGTGGAATATGAATGATAATTTAATACTGAATTTCTATGGCCTTTGTTATGAAACAAAGATTGTATAACAAAAGAATATTACACTCAAAAGCGTGTAGTGCGTCCTTGCCTCAAAGCACGGTTTACATGATTTTGCTTGTAATGAATTAACGCACTCCATCCAAATTCACATGCAGACACTGTGACAAACATCTGGGCTGTACTGTATTTTGAGCAGGGTTCGTGCTACTCCTTAAACTCCTTGAAAACTCCTTGAATTTAATTCACGTTTTCAAGGGCACTTGAAAAGCTTTGAATTTTATGATTTTAGCGAAACTCCTTGAAAACTTGAATCTTTGCTTTGATCGTTACTTGCATGGTTATGAAATAGATCTAGTCAGAAAGATCAGAAAATCTGAAAGTCGGCCATGTGCATTCACCGTGTAAAACCTTGGCATAGTTAGCTGAACATACTCCTTGAAAATTCATTTTTGGGTCCTTGTATACTCCTTGAATAGTCCTTGAATTTTAAGTGGTTACCTCAGCACGAACCCTGTTTGAGTTTTTTTACTAAGCTAATTTGCTAATTGTACACACTTTTTTTAGCAGGAAACGATGTAGCAGAAACCCACTTTGGAGGATTTTTAAAGAAAAAGAAACCAGATAATCACAATGAGGTAATTAAGGAGAAACAGCTTTTAGACAATAGAGGCTTTGCATCATCACATGATGGTGCAAACCCATAAGATTTATCCACCAGATAGTGCTATCCACCCTTCACTACTGGCTGAGTACCTGTGAAAATCCGGTGAAAAACCTGTGAAACTTTCAGGCATCCCAGACCTCCTATATTTCCTATAAATAGGACGACTGCTGATTGATACATCTATATTTTACTTTTACACTGTTTAGCATATATTTGGCGAAGGAAATAAAATGGCTGCCAATTATTGCCTGTGCACCCTCCTGATCCCTGGTTACGCCACCGAAAAGCTATCTTAGCTCCTATAAAGTGCATATATTTTTGGGGGAAAATCCTATATTTTCCTATATTTAGAACTTGCACAGCCTATATTTCCTATCAAATTTGTCTAAAATGTGGCTGTGATGCCTGAAATTTCGAAAATACAGAGATATTTTTCACAGGTTTTTCACAGGATTTTCACAGGTTCTCAGCCAGTAGTGCTTCATACAACCGGATGATAATAATTATTGGTGATAATATTAAATATGCTATAACATTTTATTGCATTTTGTGCTGATAGGATTCAAAACCTAAATCAAGGAAAGAAATCATGGAAGAAGTTGTTGCAAAAGCAAAACTCAAAAAGGTACTTATCATTACCAGTGATGTAACGTTAACTAATTCTGCATTACCTCCTGATTATGGGCAAGTGTTTGTTATAACAATAAATTCATGGTTGACATAAGATTTTTTTCCTTCAAATAATCGAATTAAGGAAAAGTCTCAGTACTACTCTACAACCTCATAAAAAAATAACATTAGGGCCAAGCTGAGAGTTGAACCCAGGTATTGCCTTACCTCAATACTAGCCCTAAACCTAACCATCCACACTCTTGACCAATTTCTTTTATGATGTCATAGCATGTGCTTGTTAAGTTGAGCATTTTCCTGATTACAATGGTGAAAAATAATAATAATAAGTAAAATTTATATAGCGCCATTTCATTTGTGAATTTCAACAGCGCTTTACATTGAATATAATAGATAATCTATATGATAAAATATATCAACACTTCTATCATAAGAATTTAGTATATCATTATCAACAACATTCTTTTTTTTTTTTTTATAAATGCAATCATTATATTCATTGTCTTATACATTATGAAAATATATCAACAATCCATACTCCACTCAACACATGTCATACTTCAATAAAGTGCATTCATTTGATGTTTTTTGTAAACTATATTCTTAATCTAAAAAATTATTTTATCATTTCTGTGTCTAGCATGAAAGACAGGCTGCTAAGGAACAGAATACGAACATGACAGACATGTTGGATGATGACTGGAAAGACATCAGAAAACTTATGTCATTCAGGGTATGTACCAATTCTCGGTTCCAACTCCTCTTAGTTACCGTTGCTATGTCCCATGAGCTCAACAAATTTGTTAGAATATGTCATATTTCAAACCTCTGGTTGCAGAAAATTGGTAAACGAAGTGATTCCGTACTGTCATGTGAAATTAATCTCATACAGGTGAACCCCGTTAATAAGGGCACCGTTAACCAGACAAAACTGTCCTTATTAATGGGGTGTCCCTATTAACTGAGGTTTCAGAAAAACAGCTGAAAACATATTTTAAGCCATTTATCTTTACTGTACTGTAAACCTTGAACTACAATGTTCAATATAACAGCCTAAACTGGAACAAAAAATGCATTACTGCATAAGAACTACATTTGCATTTACTACATTGTATTGTACAATTTAATTTAAAGACGTCTGTGAGATTTGTTTGTTTACTGTTTTCTTTTGACTGTACTGCACACTTCAGCTACAATGTTCAATACAACAGCCTAAACTGAAACAAAAAGTACATTACTGTACAAGCACTACACCATTTCTGTACTATACTGTACTGTGCTGTATAATTTCATTTAAAGAAATCTGTGAGTGTTTTCCTGAACAGAGTTCAAAATACTGGGATTGAACCAAACTAATTGAACATCGCTTAAAATCCTGCTAAAATTGAGCGTTGTCTATTTCATTATAGTGTAATAGCAAACTATACTGCAATGATCAGTGCGCCATCCGTTGATACGCAAAAACTGACAACATAATTCGTATTCAGCTCATTATATCAATAAACAAATACAGTAAAGACGTCTTCAAATTTCAAGTGTCCTTAATGAGGGGTTGATTATGTATGAAAACTGTCATTCAGGTCCTAGAAATGTGTCCTTTGTACTTATTAACGGGTGTCCTTATAAAGCGGGTTAATTTAACAGAAAATGTATGGAGCTTTCATTGGGACTTTGAAACATGTCCTTAATAACGAGGTGTCCTTATTAAGCGGGTGTCCTTAGAGCGGGGTTCCACTGTACTTCTTTGAGTAATAGATGTTTAAAACAGATACTTCGTAGTCTTTTGTGCGACGAGATTTTAATTCCACTGGGAAAACTGATGTGATGGAAATTGGTTTGCTATTGTCTGAGTCGAATTATTAATTATTGCTCCTCTTATCTCATAATGAACATTTGATTTGCATGAACCATTAGATTGAGTTGCCTGTGGCGTATCCACAGGGACCCCAGTGATAAACACAGACTCACTGTAGGTGTCCTTGATTTGTCTCTTTATGAAATTTTATAATTATTTTTCTGCTCTATTAGGATCCACACGCCAAGCAGGAGAGCACCAAGGCTGATGATTATGATATTACAGTAAAAGAACTTGCATTTGAAGTAAAAGGAAAGGTGAGTTTGTTACAGGGTTCATGCTACTTTTTAAAGTACTTGAACAGTCTTTACTTTAATCTTGGATTTTGACATGCTTGGCTAACACATTTTTAACAAAATATGAAAAAAAATCTCATTTTTTATGTAAAACGAACATATCCACAATTACTCCAATTCAGTCATATATATCATTGTTACACAGGAAAAAAACAGATTCCCAAATTGGGAATTGTTAGGAATTTCCTTGAATTCCCAATTCGAACACCAACGTTGGGATTTATTGTTGGGAATTTCCTTCTAATACCCAATATAGAAAAACAAAATTCCCAACAAACTAACATTGGGAATCAGTGCAACGTTCCCAATTTCGTTCTCTCTGGGAATTGGATGGGAATTCGTTGGGAATTCAAGGAAATTCCCAACCAATTCCCAATTTGGGAATCGTTTTTTTTCCCTGTGTTAAATTGTACATTATTTGTAGTATGTCATATTTGTTATGAATTTGTTCCTAACAGTAATTTGAAAATGTACATCCCACCTTTGAATGTATGAATGATAGCTACATAATATATCATTTTGTATAAAATCCAAAGCCATTCAAAAAAAACTTCTTGAATTTGATTATTGTTTCCAAGGGGAACTCGAAAAACTCTAGATCTAAAATCTTAATCATTATAGATTTACATTGAAGGGCTGGAAGGGAAAAGTATGACATGCATTTTTCTGCGCATGCAACTAAAAGCATGGAACTAATAAAGTTCAGGCATTTTTCTTTCGTACACTAATAAGAAACATGTTCCAAGCCAATTTTCACTTTTTTCTCTTTTTTGAGTAGAGAAATTGCGATTTTTATCTGACTTGCCCCAGTCTCCACTCAGAAAAGTGTCAGTTTTCGACTATTTTGAGGTGTTTTTTCAAGATGAATCAAACAAAGAATGGTGACCCCCATTTTTTATTTCAGATTTTTGATGAATGCAATGCTCGTCATTACATATCAAAATATGAAGGAAAGATTATTGGATAGATTTTGAAATATTTTGATGGGAATAGTTGACACATACAATTTTTGGACGTTCGTAGAGGCGCATATACCTGTATTTTTCACTAATAGTTCAAGAATCATAGACATCCAATGACTTTGATGGATTAAATAGTATAGATTATCTAGTAAACTTTGAGTTATCAGTACGTTTTGCTATGTGAAAGAACCTTTAACAGTAAATAAAGGTTCTTGATTACAGCTTCCGGTTGCTACCGCATTTCACTTTGAAAAACTAAAAGTGTCTGTTTTTTAGGCAACAAACAGGCTCAAGTCAGATGTAGAACTTGCTAAGGAAGAACAAGAAAAACTGAAGAAGCTTGAAGTAAGTAAATCCTTCCTGCTTACTGCCATTTTCATAAACATGTAAATTCTGTGTCTCTGAGTTGTACACTAAAATTTGGATTTTCGTTGCTGTCAATCAAACCTAATCAGTCGGTACCTCTCATATTTTCAACTGGCGGCAGCGAAAAACCAAATTTTAACGTGCAACTCAGAGACACAGAGTTTGCATGTTTATGGAAATGGCAGTAAAAAAGGTAAAAATCATTCAATAAAAAAAAAAAAAATCTTTTACAAATTTCTCATCTCTTTCTACTGGTAATTGTTGTTGAACCTTTATTATATTGATGATCATATTTATCATAATTGAATTTTTTAGGAAGAAAGGATAAGAAGAATGAAGGGGATTCCCATTAATGCAAAACCAAAGCACATGTCTGCAGATGATCTAGGTGATAGGTATGGACTGTACATTGGCAAAGAGTTGATTGTTTGAGTGGAATAGCTAACCGTGCAGATCTTGAAAGATGTTTGTTTGATGGCACAAATCTTCTGCAAAAGCTCCAACATTTTCCCTCAGAATGTACCCTTTTGTTTATTTGTGTATTTTTCTTGTTTTTCAGTTTTACTGTAAGAGAAGACACAAGAACCATGCTTAGCTATGATGATGGTAAAATCAACCTGCCTGATGGTGAAGAAAACCTGAAGTATGAATGGCTGACAGGACATAATGATAATGATAAAGAAGATGAAGATGATGAAGATGACGACGACGAGGGTGGCAATGGTGAAGATGATGGTGGTGACAGTGATGATGATAATGAAGATGATGATGAAGAGGACAGTGGAGAGGATCTGAATACAGACAGTGGTATGTATTTTATAATTATTATTTTGGCACTCTTAGTCCCAACAGGATTAATGAACGCTTTACTTTCAACTAACCTTTTCTTTTGTCTTTTGATTGTTTGTTTTTGTTTCCTTGCCTACCTTGCTCTCATTGGTTTCTTTTGTCTTATTCTATCATATGTACGCTCCTTTCTACCACCTCTTTCTCTTTTACTCCGACGAAGGACTAGCGTCCAAAACGTCAGTAAGTTTTTTCATCTTTTCACGGTGTATAATTGACCTTTTCATCATTACTGTTTCATTAGAAACACCGACACAGCTCACACTAGTTTTTAGCTAGTTATATCTTCTTATTTTATAATTGTGTAATTCACGAAATTATTCATAACCTCCACATCCCCCCACCCCCCCCCCCTCTCCACGGAAGAATTTTTTCAGCCCTCCCCCTCCAACTCCCAGAAATTCCAATTTCCTTTCATAGACAAGACAAGACAACATATTTCATTGGCTCTGTATAAACATATTTACATTGGATTTGCCAATAAAAATATAGAATAATTCATACATACTCTGTAATTTTGTTCCTTCTCTGAACCCCCTACCCCTTGGAATTTCCAAATTCCTCAGGGGGAGGGGAGTAGGAAAAATTTCTGGGACTAGGCATCTTATTTAAATCAATATTTCTACAGACCTGTAACATCCAATTTAGCATAGCTAGTTTAAAAGGAGTCCTGATAAAAGTTGTACATACAATACAACAAAAGAAAGAGTTGTGACAGTCATGATTGTACATTATTCATTTAGTTAGATTTAAGTACGAGAAAAGAGCTCAAACATCTGCCTGATGTTTCCCTGCTAGCAGAGTCTCTCCTCTTTCTCTCCCTTCTTTTAGGCGGGGAGGAAAATAGGCTCTGCTAGCAGAGAAGCCTGATGTCAGCATTACATACAAAAAATAAGGCAGGAAAAAATGACACTTAGATTGCCATTCAAACTGTTCCAGTGTATTTCAGAAGCTACAGTAACACATATAACTCTAACTTTCCAGAAAATGACGAAGGAGAAGGAGAACAAGAAGAGAAGGATATAAAAAGGCAAACTGAAAACAAAACAAAAAGCAGTCAAAACGCACAGGTTGGCAATAATATTGTGATATTTTATTTTTTGATCTATTATGGTCAAACTAAGAAAACCGTGAACACCTAAAATATGTCTGGAATGTTAAACATCGTGTTCTGACCTAAAAAACCCTCAGAAAATGTCACCCAGGAACCACTAAGTAACAAGTAGAAAAAAATCATTAGCACATCCAGCTCCTCCCATTACTTAGTAACTATAAAAGAAATAGAAGGGAATCAAAAATGTAAAATCCTGGATCAGACAGGGCCGTAGCCACCGGTACGGTTGGTCCGGTGGTCTGGTTTCAATCGAACCAATTTTGGGGGGGGGGGGGGGGGGGGAATTGTTTTTTGATTAAAAAAAGAGAGAGAGAGAGAGAGAAAAATAATTGAAAAAATGATTTTAAAAAATTATTAGAAGAAAAATGAATAAACACTTCTCATGTGATCCGATGTCATTTATTCGCAACATTCAAATGAATACATCCTAAAGAACGAGTCAAGAAAAATTACTTTTGCATCATTCAAAATCTGAGTACTTTAGGATGGGTTTGAAAAGATATTAAGTGCTCTTCTCCACCTACCCCTCCCCCTCCCTTGAAAACCGAACCAATCAAAAGTTGGTGGGTACAGCCCTGTCAGAGATGCAGAATTCAAGATTATTTAAGATCCCTTCTTAAAGGAGGAACCACAAAGTTAGCCTCCTCCGCAGGCGTCTTTCGTCTCTTTTTTGTTGAATTGGGATTCCTATGTCGCGAATTGGGATTCCTGTCGAAAGAGACTAGGTGCTAATTCTTCTCCCCTCTCCTCAGTCCCCCTCATCTTAAAGACACAGGAAGCCCAATACTCAAAAGGAGAGAAGAGACGAGAGAGATGTATGCGGAGGAGGCTACCACAAAGTAACGAGGAGAAAAAAAATTATTAGCACATCCAGCTCCTCCCATTACTTAGTTTAACTATAAATTGAAGATATAGAAGGGAATCAAAAATGTAAAATCCTGGATCAGAATTCAAGATTATTTCAAATCCCTGTTTAAAGGAGAGGACTGTATTTTTCTAAGATAATTCTCAGCTCAGTAAGATTTTCTATTTATTGTTTTTAAGATAAATAAATTTATGCTAAAAGTCCGTTCTTGTGATTGCAGAAAGCATCAAAACCAAAGAGCTCCATATCCAAGGAACTTCCCTTCACTTTTCGTGGTTCGTATTATATTTTTTCTTTTTTCTTTTTGTTTCTTTTTGTTTTCTTTTTTCATCTTTGACCAAGGGAGCACATTAAAATTTTGTTTGTGTAAGGAAAGTCGTTGTTCTTGGTTGATCTATCTAGCGCGCGCAATCCATCTTGTGACAGGCGTTCCTCGTAGTGTTTTGGTTTCGGCCGATCCGAATGGCTTACGATCGTGTAAGGAAGGGAATGACGAGTGTAATGTCGCTCCGCTCCTCGCAAGAAATTCGTCGGTTTTCGGAGTAAATTCGCTAGCCCGACTAAAGCAAGGTACGCCTGCCATAAAGTGTAGCGCGCGCACGTAAACAAGAACTACGAGGAACGTCTGCCATATCTTAGAATACGTGCGATAAAATCGAAGATAAACCAACACAATCAAAATTTTGACGTGCTCCCTTGCTTTGTTATGCCAATAGAGTTTTAGCACCATCACGTGTCCACGCCCATAATATAGCTTGGGCTGCCTGTGTTTAGATGGAAGAACAACAAAATCCCTTTGCTCTCGGGAATTAAATTCTTTTTCACGTAAAACGATTGTATTGTTCCTGCCATCTAACGTGGCTGCCGTCACTTGATGGTGCAAAACCTCTATTCAATGTTCTAAAGTCCAATTTGATCATGGAATAAGTTAAGGTTCACAGGAAAAATGGCACTAAATTCGAACATGCTCAAAATAGTGACGATTCATCTGCGACGTGAATTTATCAAATCTCAAAATCGTAGTTTACACGAGCGATTTGTGAACGCACGTGAATCGCCGCAAGAATCGCAGCGGAAATCGTTCTTCAAATCGCCGAAAATATCGCCTGTGCAAAGCCCCGTTTACACTGGCGATTTTTGCGGCGATTTTTGCTACAATTTTTGTGGCAATTTTCGGAAATATGAAATCTTTTGTCTCATCCTTCAAAAGAGACATTCGTCTAGGAAAATCTTGGTATCCTGAAAAAAGCTTTACAAGTAAATTCTTTACCATTATTTATTATGGACAGAATCACAAAAAAACGCAGCAAAAATCGCCACAAAAATCGCTAGTGTAAACGGGGCTTAAACGGACCTTTTTTATAGGACTTGTAGAAAAAGCTGTTATGGCCGGGCTCCATACGAATTTAAAAGTACTAAGGAAAGAAAAAATTCACACACTGAGTGCTTTGCTGTACTTTGATGTGTTCGATCTGTTAAATTGGAAATTCTTAAATTAAAACACATTTTATATTCATATATAGCAATAAAATATATATTATTAACATAGAACGTATCGTTTTAGCTCCGCAGACGTATAAAGAATTTAAAGACCTCATCTCTCCGTGGTTAGTAAGAAAAAAGCCTTTAAATTTTATCATAGATACCTTGGTTTTAGTAGATGTCAATCAAGCCGTTTCCATGACATCCCATAGGCACATGCGCTTGAAAAATTTTTGTTTTCCGACATTGTCATGGAAACACTTTGATTGACGTCCACCAAAACCCTATTTTATCGCGACATCAAATTGTGTGATTTTTGAAAAAAATGGTTATTTCACATTATTTCTATCATGACGATGCAATGTTGACGTCATTTTTGAAACAGGCCAGAGTCACGTCATCTGACTATCATCCAAAGAATCAAGGCTTGTAACCATCCCAAGATCAACCCTGAAAATAAAGCAAAAATGGAGGTTTGTTATATTTAGGAATTTACTGAGGAATACTCCCAATTCAAGTTCACCTTCGCTCAGTCTTAGCCTCGATTGTGTACAAATGTGTTCTTTTCTTTCATTAAGGTCCATTGTATAGTAAAGAATATAGGTACTATGGAGCAATACGAGTTGATTAAAATGCTACGGGTTTGGTTGATATATCTGAATATTACAACGCACGAATGAAACTAGGACTGAGCAAAGAGAACTCGAAGCTGGAGTATTTCTTTATTGTGTGGTTCCAGAGATTATCCAATCGCCCCGCCCCCGACACACACACACACACACACACAGGAATTTGGAATTTCCAATATGTAGGGGGGTGGGGGTCAAAGAAAGAAAGAATTAACAGAGTTTGTATGGAAGAAAATAACTGGAATTTCTGGGAGTTGGGGGGGGGGGGGTGAATCCTTAAAATGATTCTCCGTGGGGGAGGGGTATGGAAAATTTTAGGAACTACCCATTTAATAAGAGTTTTTGCCAGTCTTTAATATATTATTTTGTCATTGTTTTTTTTCTAGACGTTTTTTACAATTCTCATTGGTTATGTTGCTGAATTAGTAGAACAAGACCCTCCAGCATTAGGCACAGTCGACAAACTAACAAAGTTAGTGTATAGTCATTTTTATTTAACTTAACAATAAATTCAATAGAAATGATCTTTTATATAATGACAGCTGGCTCTAGTCGATATATGAATTGAAGGGTTTCTTAGTATTGTTGTGTTTGATGTTGCTGTTGCTGCTGCTGCTGTTGTTGTTGCTGCTGTTGTAGTTGTCTTGTTGTTGTTGTTGCTGCTGCCGTTGTTGCTCTTGCTGCTGTTGTTGCTGCTGCTGTTGTTGCTCTTGCTGCTGTTGTTGCTGCTGCTGCTGCTGCCGTTGCTGCTGCTGCTGCCGTTGCTGCTGCTGTTGTTGCTGCTGTTGCTGTTGCTGCTGTTGCTGTTGCTGCTGTCGTTGCTGCTGTTGCTGCTGTTGTTGCTGCTGCTGCTGCTGCTGTTGGTGTTGCTGCTGCTGTTGTTGCTGCTGTTGCTGCTGCTGCTGTTGTTGCTGCTGCTGCTTCTGTTATGTAGGGTGGTGTTTATGGCTGTGTTATTGATTATTTCTTCATTCCTTATTGCTTTTTCTGTTTCGTTTTTGTCCATTCTTAATTTGGTTGTGACTTACTCGTAGTCCCAGTATATTTTAGTGGTTTTTTTCATGCTACAGATTACTTTTTAATCTACAGATCATTTTTTAATCTTTTTATTATTTTTTTTGCTGCTGCTTTTGTTTTCCCCCCTTTTTTCGGTTTATTGACTTGTTGTGGCTCTCTTATCTTCGTTATTAAATCTCATCTCATAGCTGCCATTGTTTCCTTAGCAAATAATCGTCATTATCTGTGTTGTTCCTTAACTTTAACGAACGTTTCCCCTTAACTTTAACGAACATTTTAGTGACCGTAACATCGAGTACACCACGTGCAAACTAGGGACCAATCGTCGAATTACTTTTAGTTATCATTTCATGTGTTGATTTGCAGGTCTCTGTTCGAGATATCACAGTTCTCTCCGATAAACGCCTGTACCTGTATGCAAAACACATTGAAATCATTACATAGTGAATACAATAAACTACGAGAGTCCAAAGGTAGGATCTCTATCACTACGAGTAGTCTAGTAGACAGGGCCGGCTGCAGAGCACCCTAGGGGGGGAGGGGGGCTAAGATTGGAAAATATACTAGACTAGTATGGGAAAAAGTGCACGGAGGGGGGGGGGGGGGACTAATATTGGAAAATATATGAAACTAGTATAAGAAAAGTGGGGGGGCTAAGATTGGAAAATATAAGAGACTAGATCGTGAAAAAGTGGGGGCTGTAGCCCCCTCTGCCCCATCCCCTCTGCGGCCCCTTGTAGTGTGTATTAGTTGTGACCAAACTGTTTATCTTTTGTACTTCAGGTGGAAAGGCTGTTTTTCCTGGTTTAAAAACAGTAAGTCAACTGAAGATTTTATTTTGTTTTGTCGAAAGCCTCTTTTAGTGCAATCTTCAGTGGCTTATTTAATTATTAAATGTTTTTTAAAACAAAAACGGAAAGCGAACGAGTGTGTTGCTTCGAAGTAAAAACTTGTCGAGTCCATAACCACCATAGAGAGACAGGAGAAAGCCGAAGTTTTTTTTTTGTTTTTTGGGGGGTTTTTTTGTTTTGTTTTTTGTTTTTTTTGGGGGGGGTTTTTTTTGTTTTTTTTATTTTATTTTTTTTTTTTTTTTATTTTTTTTTTTGTTTTGGTTTTTTTGGGTTTTTTTTGTTTTTGTTTTTTTTGTTTTTTTGTTGTTTTTTTTTTTTTTTTTTTTTGTTTTCGTTTTGTTTTGTTTTGTTTTTTTTGTTTTGTTTTTTGTTTTGTTTTGTTTTTTTGTTTTTGTTTAGTTTTTTTTTTTTTTTTTTTTTTTTTGCTGTGTGCAGTCATAAAGCACTTGGGGATTGGCGGAACACTCGAGAATTGTCGAAAAGCACTCCGCTACGCGTCGTGCTTCTCCTAACACTTCTTTTGTGTTCTGCCAACCGAATTTCACACCTCAACATACACGCTGCAAATTCCTCGTCCACTAGCCCTGCAGCAAAGAATCTAAATTTGCTTTGCCAATGGGAGAAAAATTGTGCATCGCCAGCAATGTATTACTAACCATGCTGGCTGTCTCTGATAATTCTTTACGTAACAAATCCTGATTTGACTTTAAAACATCTCTTTTTTGCAGTTGATATATCTTCGTTTAGTGTCTTTGTTGTTCCCAACATCGGACCTCAAACATTGTGTGTGTACGTCAGCCATGGTCTTCATGTCCCAGATCTTAGCACAGGTGATCAATATACAACATATATAACCACTTATAACAATAACATCTGACCTCACACATTGTGTGTGTACGTAAGCCATGGTCTTCATGTCCCAGATCTTAGCACAGGTGATCAATATACAACATTTATAACCATTTATAATAATAACATCTGACCTCAAACATTGTGTGTGTACGTCAGCCATGGTCTTCATGTCCCAGATCTTAGCACAGGTGATCAATATACAACATATATACTTATTTCAATAATATAAAGTTAGTCACCAAAAACCTAGAAAGTTGGATCGCTGGGGATCATGGGAAACAATTCATTTCAAACAAGTAAAGCTTTTTTGATACAAACTGCAGCTTGAGGATGCTCAGAAGAGGTGAGACTGTAACTGGTAGAAGATCTCGAGTCCATCAACAGTTATCAAGCGGTTAAAACATGTAAAATGTATCTACCCATAATCCTTGTCGCTCTTGCCTTTATAGCTTTTTGGTTAACTTTATTGAAATAAGTATATACTCATTTCAATAAAGTTAGTCACCAAAAACCTAGAAAGCTGTGATCGCTGAGAATCATGGGGAAATGTTTTATATCCAACAAGTAAAGCTTTTGACACAAACTGCAGCAGTTGAGGATGCTCAGAGGAGGTGAACTTGTAACTGGTAGAAGATCTCAAGCCCATCAACAGTTATTAAGCGGTTGAAACATGTAAAATGTGTCTATCCATAATCCTTGTCGGTCTCAGCTTTGTAGCTTTTTAGGTGACTAACTTTATTCAAATAAGTGTATAACAACTTGATTCCTGCTACATAACAACCTTTTTATATGACAGAACAAAACCATGACACTGAATAATTCTACTTTGCAGAGTTGTGTTCGATCCCTGACTGATGTGCTCAAAGGACTGTTCCTGTGTAATCTTTACCTCGAGGTAATGCTTTTAGGCCCCGTCCACACGTATCCGCAAATTTTTGTATCCGCAAAAAGTTTTTTGCGTTCTTCAATTTTCTTTTTTTTGGGGGGGTTTTTTTTTTGTGGTTTTTTTGTTTTTTTTTGTTTTTTTGTTTGTTTGTTGTTGTTGTTGTTGTTGTTGTTTTTGTTATAGTGTGACGTCAATTGTGTGGAAAAACGACTTCGTTTTAGCTGTTTTTTAAACAATTTAAAAGCTCTATTCTCTTAATCTTTAGTGTGTAAGGTTGTCCAAACGATTCGTCCCTGAAGCAATCAACTTCTTGTGTGGAGTCCTGTTTCTTGCATCAGACAAGTCAGCCCCAGTCCCTCAGGTTGCTCCTCCTTTTAAAGCCAACAGCAAATGGTCAGATTTACTGACACTCAAGCCAGAAGAAAAATCAAGGTACGAAGCTGTTGTACTTTGAATTTGATTTAAGAAAGGACATAGTAAATAGACCCTGGACGTTGGACGTAATTAGTCTCCATTCAGTCAGACCTCGTGTCATTCTCTTGAGTATAATTTCTTTGTTTAACGGTAATACATGAGGAGACACATGAATATGGATGCACTCAAACGAAAAAATCTTATTCCTGAGAGAATGATACGTGTTCTGAAGTGGGAAAGCATAACACGCAAGGTGAAGAGGTGTATATGGATCCCTTAATTTGCTAAGGGACCAGTCACTATTTAAGTCGGAGGGGGGGGGGGGTAGACGAGAAAATGGGGGGCCTCATTTTTTTTAGTGGAACATGGGCAGCCTTGAAAGGTCAAACGGAGAATTGGGAGGATTTTTTAAACGATTGAAGGGAGTACCCGAAAAACATCAATGCTATTAAGGCCGGTTTAGACGGTACGATTTTCGCCTACAACTATCGTATACAACACGCTCGCGTCTGTCGTAGGCGAGTTGTAGGCTTGATTTACACGCCACGACTCGAGTTGTAGGAAGGTGCGAGCGTGTTGTATACGATAGTTGTAGGCGAAAATCGTACCGTCTAAACCGGCGTTTAGGTAGGGGCCTGGAAAAAAATTTGCATCAAAAACCAACAGCTAAACTAGAAACACTTTTCATTGATCTCAGAGATGTGGCTATCAAACCCTTCGTGCTATCTGAAGCATTGACGCCTTGTGACTCAGACCATCGTGATACTCTACCTATAAGGTTAGTTCATTGTATGTTCAGACACCTATTGAAATAAATAAAAATAAATCAGCTTTGTTTATAGGAGATAACACTTGACAGTAATTCAACTGATAAACTCGTGGCCCTTTTTATAACGTCTCTAGTTAGTTAGGGACGGGACCGCCATTAACGTGGTCATCCGTGGTCAGGCTATCCCATCTCTCTTGGGATCCCTGTGTTAAATTTTATGGCAGAAAAGAACTAGGAACGAGATAGAAAGGCCAAGAAGCAAAAAGAGCCAAGGAGATCCCTGCGGAAGATAGGCCTAACCATCTGAAGATGTAATTACAAAGGCAGCACCTTCTCCTCAGTTATTTTAAGACCCTGAGTATTGGTCCGGCCGAGGCTTGAACCACGACCTCCCGCACAACAGAACGACGCTCTTATCAACTGAGCTAACCGGGTGGCCGGTAACCGGTTAACCCAGGGGCGGATCCGGGGAGGGGGGGGGGGTGAATTCGGTGACAAGTCATGCCCCTTTGAAGTTGAAAAATAATACTGAAGAATGAAGGATAAAGTAAGACCTGAAAAAGATGCTATGTGACAGTCACCCCCCTTGAAATCGGTATGGATCCGTCACTGTGACCTCTGTCAAAATCGATTTTGATTGGTTAGAGGATTTCTTGTAAAACACGTAAAACGTAAAACACCGTGACTGTCGGACAGTGAAGTGGCTTTCGCCATGAACCAATCAAAAAGACAGGCATCAAATGCACACCATCCAATCGCATTGCTGATTTCACAGCATTGAAGAGAATGTCTTTTTTTCCAGGATTGGAGCCGTTCATCTAGCGTTACATTTGACAGATCAGTTTGCACTGTTATACAAGGACTTACCGTCATTCAAGGAGATATTTGATCCAGTACTAGCACATTTACAAAGGTAACAACCATTCCTTCATTGATTTTCTCCCTCGACCCAATAGAGCGTTTTCACTATCAGAGTACGAGGAAAATGGATTTCGATAGTTGGCATATGAAAATACATTTTCTATCCTCCGGGAATTAAACTCTATTTTTCTGCAAAAACTGTGCAGAAGGTTTCTATTGTTTGGTAAACCAATATGGCTGCCTTGTCACGTGAGTGAACAATTAAGAAGTGTATATTAAGAGATCATTTAAAAATGCATTAATTTCTCTTTTTTTTTTTTTTTTTTTTTTTTCCAGGATACCTATTCAGTCATACCCTCAACCCGTAAAGGTAAGATAGAAATGAATGTACAAAATCTGTAATGCAAGCACAATGCTCCTGGCATGCCCAAACTGTATGCTTTTTACAAGCCACGATAGCTCTCAGAGCTAGTAGCAGTACCCTGAAATCCTAACAGATACAATAAAAACCCGCGTGTAAGAACCTAGTGGTTTAAGGTGGCTGACTTCTTTGGTAAATCATAAACAGAAAATTGAAAATCAAAACTTTCTTAAACTGAAATTTAATACTGATTTCAAAAATGCAAAGAAAAATGGCGTGTCCCAAGCTTATTTTTGAGATAATCACTCCAAAACGACATACGTTTGTACAATTTTGGAAGAAAATAGAGAAAATCAAGCATAAAAGTCATAAAACCGAAACTAAGGAAGAAACAAGAGTAATTTTCTCCGAACACGTAACTTACACTGTCAGCCACCTTAAGAACCCGCTTGCAGAAATTTGCCATTTTAATACTCATTCCTCCGTGCGCGATCCACAGGGTTACCACGTGTCGTAACGTGTGCGCGCTTTATGTCAGCTCCTTATGTTTCCCACACGATTATACGAAAACCGCTCCATGCATGGATTTATTTTCGTCATTTATATCAATGCTATTTATTAATCATTCCGAGTTTTAGGAAAAATCTGGGTCGAATTGGAATAGACCCTTTTCGAGTTCCACATTACCGCTGTGTTTATTGATTACAGGCTCATTTGCTCAGGCTAAGCCTCGAATCAGTGTCTAATTACTTTCAAATACCAACGGTAAAGTAAAGAATGCACAACTTCAACAATACAAACACTTTGAAACTTGACGGACCTTGACTGGAACACGTGAATATTCTGCACAAAATCGAGGCTAAGCCTGAGTAAATGAGTCTGTAATCAAGAAACACAGCGGTAATTTGGAATTCGAAAGGGGTCTATCTCAATTCGACCCAGTTTTCCAAGATGGTGCCTATATTTAGTCCCCTATAGAACAGTCCCACAATGCACTGCAATTTCAACTCGACCCAGTGTTTCCCTCAACCTCGGAATGGCTAATTTATCTGTACTATTTTTAGGACCTTCAGTCCTCACTTCGTCAAAGTCTTACGACATGTTCCGATCAGCCTCGTAATCACTTAACATTACACGCAAGAAGACCAGAACCTTTGAAGGCGTTCACACCGAAGTTCCAAGAACAGTATGTAGCTAACTTTAACTTGTCTATCTGTCTGTTTGTCTATCTTTTTGTCTGTCTGTATGTATGTCTGTATACCATACACTTATTTCAATAAAGTTAGTCACCTGAAAAGCTACAAAGGCGAGAGCGACAAGGATTATGGGTAGATACATTTTACATGTTTCAACCGCTTGATAACTGTTGATGGACTTGAGTTCTTCTACCAGTTACAAGTTAACTTCCTCTGAGCATCCTCAACTGCTGCAGTTTGTGTCAAAACCTTTGTTGAATATGAAATATTTCCCATGATTCTCAGCGATCACAGCTTTCTAGGTTTTTGGTGACTAACTTTATTGAAATAAGTGTATACATGTAGTCACCACAGAGAATGGTTTCAACAGAGCATTTTAGCGTAAACCTTCTAAACCTTCCATCCAAAAGAAGTTGGAAATGAGAAGCAATTTCATACAAGCTCAAGTGTACTGCATACCATTTATCTTTTTATATTCTCTTCCCATTCATTCCTCTTACTTTCCCGTTCATATGTAGTTATGAAATCAAGTCCAAGAAAGCCAAAGTAGGCAACAAGAAAACAAATGAAGTACAAAAACTCAAATATAAACTAAAAAGAGAATTTAAGGTGAGTATTGCAGAAGACAAGATTAAAGTTGTAAGTGCGTCTCTTCGAGGTCTTACTATTTCTCAGATAAGTACACTCAATAGACCCCTTCACGGTTCCCTGCGCCATCTTGAAAGGTAGCCGGGCCTTTGCAACGAAGCGAGACGAACGGTGAGCTTGCAATGATAGAGACATGCGAATAATTGTCCAAGGTGTTAAAAAAGGTATCTGTCATTGCAAGCTCACCGTTCGTCTCGCTTCGATGCAAAGGCATGGCTACCTTTCAAGATGGCGCAGGGAAGCGTGAAGGGGACTATTAAAGAATCGTCGTCGGCTTCAGAAACATAGAACATAGAAGCTGAGACCGAAATGGCACATGGGAAGTACGTTAATTAGATTCATGCTGTGACCGGCGACCCGTGGCATCATCCACTGTTTTTAATACGCGTTTGGCATCCTAAACCGACTGCATGGATGGCGCAAATGAATAAATTATAATATGATTATGTCATTTCCCATGTGCCATTTCGGTCTCAGCTCCTATGTTCTATGCTTCTGAGTGTATACATACCCAATTGATGGGTTGCAAGCATTCCCAGGAGAGTCAAAAGATAAAAACATGACGGCCATCTTGGTGCTGTTAACAATGGATGCTAATAAGAAATCTTTTGTTAAATGGCACCAACGCTCCCCCGAGAGGCCGCGATGACGTAACGTGCAATCGAAAGATGTTATATATTGCCACTGAAAAAGATTTAGATTCTTTTGTTTTCGCCAACCATGTACTACAATTTGTACATAATGATGGCATACATCGTTTTCGAATTAGTCAAATGCCGCTGTGTTCCTTAATGACAGACTCATTTGCACAGGGTTAGCCTCGTATCAGTGTCTAAATATTCACAAATACCAACAGTAAAGTAAAGAATGCACAACTTCAACAATGCAAACACTTTAAAATTCTACAGACCTTCGCTGGATGCATGAATATTCAAAGTAATTCCATACGATATCGAGGCCAGCTCTGCAGAACAGAGATTCAAAATTGGATTAACCCCCTCAATACGTGAGGAATGAATGAAGCTAGATTTATAACTTATTGATGTAAATATGTATCACGTATATCATAATAGGATTAGTAACGCAACAAATCGAAATAATTATATAAACATTTATATATACAGAATATATAAGCCCCTTAACTAATCCCCAACATACTTTTTCTAAATTCAGGGTGCTGTGAGAGAGGTTCGTAAAGATAGTCAATTCCTGTCCAGGCAGAAACTACAAGAACAACTTGAAAGGTAATCTTTATACGCGGTTTGGCGCGTTCATTTCATGCGCAACTTTTTTAGATTTTTATTGTACTCTTTTGGCCACAAAAGAGGGATTCCAGATTGAAGTTGATGTCATAAACCATTAGCTTCTGTTGGCGTCTGTACACCGAATCGAAATATGGCCACCAATTTGAAAAGCTATTGTTCTGCACTGACTTCTCTTACATGTGAAAATTCTTTTTCCACGTGAACACGAGGAGAGTGCAGAACAATATTTATTCAAATTGGTCGCCATATTTTGATTCGGTATATAGATACATGAATACAGCACACTTTTTACGAGCCAATTACCCTTGCAACCTGACTCATTGCAGATGGCTAGGAGTTATAATTTTGTGGAACAAAGGATCTTTAAATGACGTTACTTTTGTTATTTATCGTAGGGATGCAGAGCGCATGCGTAAAGTCAAAGAAATCGAACACATGTTGGGAAATGAACAAGCAGAAGTGAACGTGATGAATAGAAAGAAAAGAAAACTGAAAAGATGATGGAAAATGAGATCTTTTTATTGAAGGATCAACGCCGAAAATGGGAAATAGTTTTACTGGACAGGGTTTTCAATAAATAATACACCTTATTTGTTGTGTGACAATGTTTTCCCAATTCAGCGTGACAAGCCTCCAGAGGATTCATTTTCTTTTGTTTTTTCTTTTCGATCAATTCTTGAGTATACCAAAGGATACGAAAGGAATAACGATGATATCCCGACGACTTTCAAAACGATTCCCCATTTTCCATACATCGGTTCACTGGTCAAACACAAAGCATTCAGTCGAGGTTGCAAGGCTCAAATTTGAATAATCCTTTGAAAGTACCTTGGTGCCTCGCTTGAGCGCTATGTGTTTGACCAGTGAACCAATGTATGGAAAATGGTGAATAGCTGTTCATTCCCCTAGAGGTTTGTCACGTTCAATTAGGGAAACATTGTCACACCACGAGTAAGGTCTATTGATCACTAACTTAAAGTTCAAGCCGGAAGCCTTAGGCCCCGTCTACACGTATCCGGAAATTTTTTTCGCGGATACGAAAATGTTTGCGTTCACACGCAGCGTATTCGAATCGTTTTCAAATCGTTTTCACTGTCCACACGTATCCGGAAATTTCTTGATCCGCTGATGCACGCTAGTGCCTAGTCCCTTTGACGGATAGTTTTTCTTATCGAGCATGCGTAAAATCGTGTTTACGTCAGCGTATTCGAAAATTTGCGGATACGACCGTCCACACGTATCCGTATTCGGAGCGTATTAAAAAATTTCCACTCTGGAGACCGTTTTTGAAAATTTCCGGATACGGATACCTAAATAATGTAAACGGGGCCTTAGTTTTTAAGATTAAAATATGGAGAACTCGTTCCAAAGAAAATTACGATTTATAATTACTCCTCCTGGGGGGAGGGGGGGTAGGGTTTTCGAAAATAAAACCCGTTTGCCAAATAAAGTTTCTTTCATCCTTGCAAGGGCGAATCCAGGGGGGGTATGGCTAAGGTTACTAGTCACATATTCCTCCATTGAAGTCGAAAAACAAGGGTGATGCAGAACTCAAGACTTAAAATGGACGCTATGTGACAGTCACCCCCCTTGTAATCGTTCTGGATTTACCAATACGTGGATTAATATTACCATGATTATTTATAATGACACTCAGTGAAAATAATGCAGTTTTATTTACGAAAAGCGTGCTACAAAAACAAGAGGTTTTTAATTTGTAAATACATCTCCATGTCGTGGATGGAAAAGTTTAAGAGAGGTAATATTAGGGGTATAATGAGAATGAGATAATCTCGTTTGATAGGCCTGTAGTTCATGTTATCCTGAGTGTCTTTCTGATCTTCGAGGAATGTTTCTTCGTCGACCTTTGGATGCCCAAGCTCTTGGCTCAACTCGACGAGTATTCAAAGCAGTATTTACTGGCGAGTTTCTGACAGAAGTGAAAGGGCCCGAGCCTCCTCTAACAACAGCCTCTGCATAAGTCTTTCTTGGCATACATTCCTTCACAACTTTCTGCTCACTTTCTTTTTCTGGTTTTACTTGGTATAATTTCTCTGCTGACTTCTCTTTTGTGTTGTTTCTTTGTTTTCTAGGTCTTGACTCGGATGTTATTCGCCAGTTTGATGCAGAAGACGGAACTTTAGTTTGTCTATCATTTCTCCAGTTGTAAAGCATCTCTTCATTAGGAGAGTCTCTAGTATTCTCCTTGTGTTTACGCCAACTTAATGGCTGAGTCGTTCTAGAAGAAGACCGTGCAGTATAATCGTGTTGTCGCCAGTTGCTAGACATATCTCCTTTAGACGATGAACTTCGCCAGCTTAAAGAAGACGAAGAAGATTCAGAACTTTGACACTCCTTTTGGCGCCAGCTTAAATACATATGACCTTTGGATGATTCGGCAGATTCTTTCGATTGGTTACGCCAGGACAAACCCAACTCCTCTCTGCAGGATGGACCTCCAGTTCGTTTGGAATTAGAATAACGAGAATTCTTTTTTGGCTTGTGATAAGAACGACTAGTTGATGTCATGTGATCTTTCTTTTGGTTGTTTTCTCTCGATTTTCTGTCTGGTTGACTATCATCTTAAAAAATAAAACAGAAGCATTCAATATTCGTTCTAGAAATACATGTTCTAGCATCAGTAACGGCCACCAGTAACCCAGCAAATTGTCTTACCTTTGAAAGTTGATCTTCCTTTGCTGGGCAGGAGTCTAGGTGTAGATAAGCCACTGGACTGCAACTGCGCGTCCCTTGTGGATGTGTTAGGAATTACATCTTTACTCCATGAAGTAATTTTGGCAACTTTGCCATCTTGAAGTCGTTTCTTTTGCAATGGAACCAGATTGAAAGTCTTTGGGTCGTCTGTCTTCTGTAGGACATGAGTGTCCCATATCTCTTTACGATAACAACTCGAAGTACTGACGTCATGGGACTTTGCTTCACCAACCTCCAAAGATGCTTCTGTAACTTGCAGCTGAGTGGACGGCTTGCCCTCAAGCTGTTTCAGTGGAACCACATAGGTATTGGGCTTGTCGGTCTTCTGCAAGACATGAGTCTCCAATCTTCGTATTGGACAGCATTGAGAGGCAACAGTTTCAGTCCTCACTGGCATCTGAACTTTGCTCTCAAGCTGTTTCAGTGGAACCACGTTATAAGTCTTTGGCTTGTCTGTCTTCTGCAAGACATGAGTCTCCAATCTTCGAACTGGACAGCATTTAGAAGCAACAGTTTTAGTCGTGCAACCATCTTCCATATTCGATTTGTCATCCTTTTGAATCGCTACTTTCTGTTCCACAATGCAGTCATTGTTTTCTTCCTCTGTAATGTCATTTTCCAACTTCAGCTCCTCGTCTCTGATATCACTAGTTGTCGTCTCTTTATAGTCACCTTTTTCGTCTCTTACAACCACCACCACCTTGTCATCAAGTTCTTTCTGTATTCTAACACCAGCATCTTCCTGCCTTGCAGTCTTCTCAACATCTTCCTTACACACTTCTTTAAACTCGTCTCGTTGCGATGTTGTTGAGGTTGTTTTCCAGGTAAAGAAAGAACACAACCATCGCCACAGTCGTGTAAACAGACCAACGTCATCAACAGTTTGGGGACTTTCTGCCGTCCACTCGTCATACAAATCGCCCCTGATCTTTGGTCTTCTCTTTCTTCTGCCTCGCACACCACTCCTCTTTCTTCTCCTGATCACTTTTACTTTGTAGTCAAACTTCTGATATTCTTGTCCAGGGATGAAGGGAACAGACCTTGGTTCAGCTTGACTCTCCTGCCCTTGAATGAAGGGATTCTCTGTAACTAGACAAGAAAAGAGAACCCATCAAATGGTATTCCTTTTAAACTTATAACAAAATTCAGTGCAACCAAAACATGATATTGTTTCTTGATCCTATACAAGACTTTATGCGTGGAGCTTGCTAAAATGCGACGCATTCGCCTAACAGGGACGTACATGCACTAGTAGGAAATAAATAAGCTACCCGTTAGTGACGACAAAGTTAATAGAGCGGAATGGTTTGGAAAATCCATAGAATACAGCTGTTGTTTGGTGAGCGATGTTGAACCATACCATCATGTTATAACATGACCTTGCACAATGAACCAAAGCAAGTATGGCTGAAAATACTGGTTTCCTTATTATTTTCACGAAAACATTTTTGAAAGTGGAAACTTTCTTTCGATGACCACAAACTAAGCGGATATATATTTACGCGCAGATACAGTTTAGTTACTTAATGATCGATAATGAGATAGAATTAAAATGGGCGATTTCCTTTCTAATAATCAATTAGGATTAAATAAAAAATAACTTTCTCAAGACGTTTGTTTAGGAAAGAAACTTCTATTTTCCCGAGGAATACTATGAACAAACGGAGCAGCTTTTCCTTCTCTGTGCACGGTCAACGTCATGTAACAATGAATAAAGTCGAACAAAAACCTAGAACAGTAGATTTCCCAACGATTCGGCTTCATTAACTATGGTGAAGATTGATCAAATCGTATAATAGGACCTTGCTGCATATGAAGCTAGCACCTCTTACATTTACCTAAAGATTTCTGCAGTTATTGTCTGTAGTAATTATGCTAGACAATATGTAATTGTTTGATATAGAGAAAGTACTCTTGTGATCAGTTCTTTTTACCCTTACAGTTTCATTATTAACTCACGCCCTTGGCCTGTGACCAAGTGCATTGCAGTTTCTCTATCTTCTTATTCTTACCTTTAGGCTTGTCTTCAGCCTTTGGGAAAAGCTGACCAGATGTCAGCAGAAGCAGAAAGAAAAATCCATTGCACATACACCAGGACTCGAAATAAGACTCTTCGTTACTTCTCTTCTGTTGCTTTACTCGAACAACCCTTGTTGTCAACTGCAAAGGAAAACAAACCATCTCAATTTTATCATTTCATTACTCCCCACTACACTTGTCACAAATGTAAGTCCTATCTTTCACAAAATATTCCTTCTTTAAATCATATATTTTCACGATATGTTCCTTTTCTGTTTTACTTGTTTTACTTGTTGTGCCTCCCATTTTTCATTAACCAAAAAATATGGATGAAATCCCTCTTCCAAATCGCATTTAGTCATATTATCTGAACCCTTGTCTTTTCATTTCCCACTTTCACGTTATTTTTTCTTCCGTAATCTTTTCTATTCCTCGCTTTTATATCGTTTTTCTCTTCCAGTTTTCACTAAAAAATAGTATATGATTGAAAGTTCTCATCCAACATTCCAGCGATGCAAAGCGCAAGACAAATTACATTCCGAACCACGCCTTTCATTTTCTGATCTCTTTTCTTCACAATTCAACTCCTTGTCTATTATCCTTACCATGGCTCGTTCTGGTGACTAACGCGAGTTTTTCCGATTGTTTTGTTTTAAATTTTCCATCTCGATATGCACTGAAATAACAGATTCTACAAGAACTTTGTAGACTCGCAGCTCAATTCATTAAAAAATAATGAGAATGATCAAGAAAGCTTATTATTGACGTCATAATGTCAGTTAGACATACGTCATCAGTGACGTAACTGAAGTGCAAATTCGTCGCGCGCAAATATGTGCTCAGATGCTGACCATAAACAAATGCGGGCTCCAGCCGACGTGCTTAGCCAGAAGTCCAAGAAATCCTGGTCTCAAAAAATGAATTATGCCAGAGCCCTCGTCCTTCGTCCAAGGCCAGAAGAAACGTAGGCTCTGGGTACGAGATTGTTTACAAAATTGTTGCTTGGGCATTCTTCAAGTTTCAGTTGCAAAGCAATGACGAAGGTGCACTGATTTCGACCAATGGCGTCAGCACTGCATTTACTGCGGTTCTACCCTCGTAGAACAATCCGACGATAATTCTGAATATATTATCGTGAGGGTTGATAAACAAAATCACGAAGCTATACAAATAAAACCAACAAACGATGGTGCATAAAGGAAGGGAATAACTACAGCCTTCTCTTCCTATGACTGCGGACACGCGAATCTCAAAATAGTAAACTTTACACCAAAAAAAAAAAGCATAAGATACGATTTTCCTGCTTCCGCGCTCAGTAGCGCGAGTCATAGTCACGTAAGCAAACGAAAATAGAGATCTCTAGCAAGACGTTCTTACTAGCCCCACAAAATTCAAACTGCATATCGACGTCAGGCGTTTTCCTTCAAACTTTCGACATTTATCAAGGCGTCATAACGAAGTTGTCGATGGAAGAGTCCATATTAAATTGCATTGGTGCCGAGCGTTTCTCCGTGTTTGCGGACGTTTTTCGGGACCTGATTCACAAATAGGAATCGGGTTCGAGTCCCGCCGGGCCGGTTGTATATGAGTAGAGTTTTTTATTGTGTTGTTCTCTCCTGTGCTTCAAAGGGTTTCCTTCGGTTTCTCCACTCTTTTTTTTTTTTTTTTTTTTTTTTTTTTTTCTCCGTAAAAATTAAATCAACTTCTTGATTCTAATTCCAATTCGATCTCGTTATTAGGAGATAGTTCTCGATAGAGTAAACCTCTTATATCTCCCTCCGCACTACAATGCCAATAAATTGGTAATACTACAAGTACACTTTGCAATTTTCAGCGGTCACTGTTCAGATCATTCATGAGAACATCAATATTTACTAACAATAAATTGCTTTAACAAAAACATCAAACAAGCTCGACTGGCGCTGGTTTCATCACGGAGAATGGTTCATAATGTATATAAAGCTGCATAAAAAATGTCGAAGTCTTTTCTTTAAATATTTTTGATGTTGTTAACTCAGAGATTTATCACCTATTTACAGCGCTAAACATAACAGAACAGGATTTTGCTTGCCTGGTTACCATGGTGATGATTAGCTAGATATTGGTTGGTTCTAACGTTGTCCAATATGCTTATTCTACTGATGTTTATCGACAGCGGGACAAAATTATTTTTCATCCAACATCAGGAATACGCTATTTGTTTAAGATTTGTGATCTACTGTCTCATAAACGCGCTACAACGATATGTTAGTTTAGTAAATTTTCGGGATGAAGAAGCTGTCGAAGGGGAATTGAGAGGAATGGAAGTGAAAGATACTCGAATATTACTAAGCGTTTTTCCCTATACTAGTTTTCAGTCCTAAAGTACCAATGAGTCAACTTTACAACATTACAGTTCATAATATCACGGGAAGTGAATGACTGAATGATGCAGTAAATGTTTGTGAAAAAAGTCAACAAAATAATTGAGTCATTATTCACATCAATTAATGCCGGTGAGTCATCATTGACTTAAACGATTCTATAAGCCTGGTCAGTGATGCGTACTCTTGATCAGTAATTAGACGCTGTAATGAGCGATGCCAAACTGCTTTGCTCTTTACCGTCAACTTCATACTAAACGAGATTGGGAAAAAAACAATTATTTGAAAACTGAGAACTTATATTTAAAAGAGAAATAAAACAAAAACCTCGCTTATTTATTGTTTATTTTCTTACGCTTTTTTATGTATTTAAAAAACATTTTTTGCCATTTTAACATCATCTAGTAACTGACGAAACAAACACTTGATATTCCACCATCAACATCATCATGTCATTCGTGACCTTAGAGAGATTAATTCAAAGTAAGGGGTCTTGATCAACAACTTTATGTCTAAATATTCAGGCCGAAATGACTTTAACTGACATTAAAAGGGCTTAAAAGTAAAACCGAAAGGAACACACTTGTGTTTTTGAGTGTTTTATTGTTTGAAGAGATATTCATCTTGCTTTCAATATTAACAGTTAAAATGTCAAAGAGTGAAGAGTAGAGAAGGACGAGGTGTTGTAATGTTCTATTAAACTCGTGTACAAGCGTACAAAACAGCGTACAGGTTTACCCGAAAGCCCATGGGACAAGGTATTTGCATATAGAGAATACAAGGTAATCCTAGGTTGTCATTATTGTTGGCTTAAAGTTATTCACACATGTGGACTGTCATTGGTCGTTACGAATAAGTTTATTGTCTAAACTTAGCAATAAATGTTTACCCAAGCTGATGAAAAAAAAGATCAAATTCGATCGGCTCTGTTAGACAAAAGTGCCTCTCAACGACACATTGTGTACCTTGACAACGACACTGTTGGTGAAGTAACTAGTTGAAAACTATAGCTTACACGGCAAGGTGGTCGAAACGAAAGAGCGAAATTCAACATGGGTTTTACGGAGCTAACGAACCCTCATGTAGCTAGTAATCTTCCTGGGTAAGATGATACAAAACTTATGTTTTTATTTAGAATAATCACTCCATGAAGTTAGTATTTTCGCTTCTTTTAATTAGTATCTATCAAGCCAGCAAACACGAGGTGCCGCGTTTTTCAAGGGACTAACTCAAGGATAATTTACCGTATCTACTGAGATCTAAAGGCCATTTTAGTGTTCAAAATTTAATTTTTCAAGAAGTAAAGATAAAGGTATAATCTAGTCTAGACAGAAGGAAAAGCTGGTAGAAAATTTCGTCTCATAGTCAGTTTTTTCATTTCTTTAGTCATTCGCATTTGTTATCATTAGTGTTTTCATTCTACAGCTATCCATATTTCACGAAAAGCATTTAAAAGTCAGTCATTCTGTTTTTCAAACCGATTATTTTAAAATAAAAAGAGGCGGAAAATTCATGTTTGTTATTCACGGTTTTTATTCTAAAACCCTCTGTACTTCATGAAAAGCACTTAAAATTTCCATAAAATAAAAAATCAAGTTTATGTTTGTTTATTTTCCAGATATCGTGGATACTGTCCGCAACTGAAATACGAATGTGGTCACACATATGGTATTGCTACAGATAAACTGACTACAGTAAGTATAGTAAAAATTACTGTAAAAGATTCAAGCTTATATATTTATAAAATGAGACGGAGCTAGTTCAATGTATTAATATTGTAGGTCGTTGCGTGAAAAATTCATTCGTTGTATCTAATAATAATTCTTATACATCTTATCCAAATTTGATTGATATTTCTTGGTCGAACACACCATTGAACTTGCAAAAACAAAACTTCAAGGAAAAAGTACACGATTTCAATTCAATAACATAAGGAAAAATAACATATAATGATCGATACACTCACTAGAGATGAAATAGCTTAAAATATTACATGCAAAAAAAAAAACCAATTCTTGGATGAGAATATTCCAAGCCGTTTTAGGCTGACTTTTATTTTATTTGTGATTTAGAGACACACACGAAATGAAAAACTGAGGACGACAAAACTTGAAGATACAACCACAAGATCGTTATATTTACCACAACCGAATGGCGACAACAAGTTAACAGCAAACATGGTTCCAGGATACACAGGTTAGCCATTAAACAACACACTCACTAATACAGTCAATTAGAAGCTTTTTATTGTATTTGGTACAATTGGAATCAGATGACTTAATCGCTTTTTTACGGCTTCAATTCAATTTCAAAGCGTAAAGATTGACTAGCGGAAATGATGATGAGAAGCTTCGAAAAATATTCCTCGACTCCTTGGGTTTCTTGTTACTAGGTGATATTGTCGAACAGTTTTAAGAGAGCTTTTGACATCCCGAGACAAAGCTGACAAAGACTTAGTTCTTAATAAAGAATGAAGTTCTAAGGAGCTAGATGATCATTCATTTTCAATATCATACTCGACCAGCGTGGTTGATTTACGTATACTACCACGTGACCAGCACGAACGGTTTCCATCTGATTGAACCTTTATTTTGCTCTTTTAAATTTCATAGTCTAAGCCCAAATTTACAATGTATTTAGTTAAGTGGAATCATATTCTCTAACAAGGGTTTGGATTTTAGCTAAGGGATTAATTCACGGAGGTCAAAATAGATTTCTCTTGAGAAACACCACAGGAATCCCAAGCTCTTGATTTCCTGTCTTCTTTTCCGTCTTGTTTTCTCGCTTTTTTGAAATAAATAAAGCAGTAATAATTTTTTACTCTCTTTAGGTTACGTTCCAAACGTTCGTTTTCTTTACGGATCGAGATACAAAGAAGCCACAGAACAAGCTGTCAGCGGATTCATGATGAAAGATGGCAAGCATCGACAAGAGAGTGACCAGCTTAAAACAGCCGTGTACTCAAAATCCAAGCTAACTACTCGGGCTGACTTCAAAGAACCCAACCAGTACCCTGATCTACGACCAAGATATTCCAAGAATTACTTCCCAAGTAAGTTGATGTTTAAATGGTAAAATATGTAGAGAGGATATTACACGGTAGCGCGAAGATAATAAGTTACTATTACATAATTAACAATAAATATCTATTTTTCTCTATTTCGAAAAATTGATATCTTCACACGGAAAATAACATGTTATTTTCACGTGTGAAGACAACACCATTGCGGTGGCTGTTCAAAAATACACGGAAAGAATTGCCTGAAAAAGCCAAAACATACTTCATTGATAATCATATAATAAACAGAATATTACATGGGCGCTTGGAGATACGAATTTTATCTTCTCGTGTTGAAAATCTCTTGAAAATTTGCTACGCTCACTCGTGAGAGGTCTTTTCAACACTCGAAGATAAATTTCGTATCTCCGCGCGCCCATGTAATATCCTCTATATCTTATTTTTTCACCACGAGAAGATGAACTTCATATCTTAGTTCAAGACAACCTGTAATTTTCTTTTTATCATATAGACACATTCACAAACAAAAATTGAATGTAAGGTAAACAAGTTAGTGAACGTACTTGTATTGTCAAGTTTCGAATTCACCTTTTCGGCTGTCACGTGGTATAAAATTGTTTTGAATTGTGTTATGGTCATCAAAACGTTCGGACATTGCTCTCGAATTTCCGTACAAATGTACTGACTTAAAATGAACTATTTACTTGGTTTGTTTAGTTAGAACTCTAAATACAAGTCAAATGACATGCCTCCAATCTCCATTTCTAGGTGAACAGAGAGAGTTTTGTGAAGCGCCAATGCCAGGGTATACTG
Organism: Actinia tenebrosa; assembly: GCF_029948245.1. Taxonomy (NCBI): domain Eukaryota; kingdom Metazoa; phylum Cnidaria; class Anthozoa; order Actiniaria; family Actiniidae; genus Actinia; species Actinia tenebrosa. The sequence goes on along the minus strand of NW_028292572.1, from coordinate 5,732,927 downwards.
GGTACGTCCCTCGCAGACGAGAACACGATCTCAGGATGAGATATGCAACTTGGAGTAAAAACGGCTTCACAGACTCGCTGGATATGAGGGTGAAACAAGAACATCTTGCAACGAAAAAGATTGATCACACCACGTGAGTATTGTGGGAATGTTAGGCAAGATAAAAAATGACGTACATTTTAGTTATGTCTTCTCTTCTCTTCTCTTCTCTTCTGTTCTGTTCTGTTCTCTTTTCTTCTCTTCTCTTCTCTTCTGTTCTCTTCTGTTCTCTTCTGTTCTCTTCTGTTCTCTTCTGTTCTCTTCTGTTCTCTTCTCTTCTGTTCTGTTCTCTTCCCTTCCCTTCCCTTCCCTTCCCTTCCCTTCCCTTTCCTTCTCTTCTGTTCTTTTCTCTTCTCTTCTCTTCTCTTGGCGAGCAGGCTCCTTTGAATTGTTATAATATTTAGGGATTAGAGGCTAATGCGAGTGTTTGGTTTAAAAATACAAGCACAGGCTGACTTGATGAATGAAAATTGCACGAGGCAAAGCCATATGCTTAGCTTTTGGACAGTGAGCAAAGATCGAATATTCAATAGTAATGCATATTATTGTAATATACTAGAATGCCTGAAGCAACCATCACGGTATCCAACACCCAACACGGTACACTATATAAAGTATACGGAATGAAGCCCAAATATACTGGATATATACCACGTAAGTACGACACACTTGCCCACAACTGCAAGAAGAAACCAATAATAAAAAATCCCCCAATTGTGTTTTCCTATTTTTAAGAATTCTTGAAAACAGTATGTCTATCTTGTATCTTTAATATTTTTTCTCAAGAATGAGCGACAAAAAATAGACATAGGCAGCATGCGTCAGTTTGCGTCGATTCGTAAAAAGTACAGTTGAAAGCTGCGCATGCTATGCTTTTGTTCACGGGAAATAGTCCAATGCTTTTATGATTTTATTCTTTTTTATTGATCTATTGGTCATTGATTAGCGTACTTCCATCGAGTTTTGAGTGTACGCGGGAGATTGCTAAGCACGAAGGAAGCGTAAGAGTCACGCGAGGCATAGCCGAGTGCAACTCTCGCTTCTTGAAACCAAGAAAAATATTTTGTTTTGAAATATTATTAAAAGAAAATACCACTTTATAGTTCTTGGAGAATTAATGAAAAATAATATTTTTCTTTAATTCTTCTCGAACCGTGATATTTCTTATTCTAAAAAAATAACAAGAAAAAGAATTACACAAAAATACTGTTTAATCCTTCCAATTCTCGACTTTCACATCCCCATAATGCCTTGCGTTTTGGGGGATAACCAATCAGAAAACTGTCCCAAATTGAAAGGTTTCTTAATTGAATTTATACTATATCTGCTTTTATCTGTACAATACTGATTATCAGTTTATTCCAAGTTATTTTTGCGTGTACAGATCATCAAGAGTTTTGGTCTTACAGAAAATGTATTGACTTACGAAAAAATGTTTAAAATTTACCCTAAACGTCTTTAAGCTTCTATCTTTTTATGTTTTTTACTTCTTCATTTTATTTTTGGATACCAAATAAGGTATTTTCAACATTGTCTGATCAGCCTTCAGCAAAATAAGTGTGTTTTTACCCTCTGGCTACCCCCCAAAGACGCAAAGGATTATGGGGATGCGAAAGTCAAGAAAGAACTTTCAAATTCAGAGCACGTGTTTGTGAGCGTGTTTGGTACTCTAAGCAAACATCGTCATTCGACCAATCAAAGCGCACGTTATGAATTATTCTATCATTCGTGTTCTGAAGTCTCTCCTTTCTGTCTACAGAACGTCGGTTTAGGTTTGGTAATACCTATGGTGACACAACACGAACCTTGCCCATATGTGGTGACACTAATGGATATTCAGTCGGCAAATACATCACCAATCCTGTCATGTAAAGCATTGCGTGACATTAATGTAGCTTAGCGTAAAACCTGCGAAGGATATGCTAACATTCAGTGTTAAGTCACACCAGAAATTAGTCTTCTGTTTCTGTTTCAAACGCGACTGAAACTTTCAAGTTGACGCCAAAAAAGTCGTCGTATTCATTCAAAAACGTTTTGAAAGAAGTTGTTTCGCATCTCGCTTGGTCGTGCGAAGTAAAGGACTTGAAAATGTATAGTTTACTACATAAAGGATTAACAGGGGTGGGTATGGGGACCCCGGCTGGGGATCAGCTAACCCGGTTCGCTAATTATTTTTTTAGAATGTTATGTGTAACACGTAACACAGGTATCCCGATCCAAAATCTGAATTCACCCCTCATTAAGGCGATAGAATATGAATGAAGCCATTCAAAATAAAGTGCCGCCAAGATAAACTTTTCTCTGTCAAATTTCTACGTGAGCCAAATGTAGGCCAGATTGGATCCAAAAGATGGACAGACTTTGGTTCAGATTTCAATATGGTTATTTTGCATCTCTGAAGTATTTATTATTTCTATTGAATTTTTTTAAATTTCTACAAGATAAATTTAAAGGACGCAATAAGTAATCTCGCACAAAAAAAAATATAGAGAAGATTATTCAAGTGACATAAATAAGCAAAGCCATCATAAAATGCTGCCTAGTACACGTAGTAATAGAGAAGGTGTTATTCGTAATAGAGCATGGTTTCTATATGGCTCAGTTTTTCCAGGTTTTCTTTACTGTGAAACTTCGGTTAAGCCCCGCTTAAGGCCCTTAAGGCGATTTTCACGGCGACGCAAAATCACGCGTGTGAACACCCGGCGATTTTACTGCGATTCTTTCTGTAGTTGTGCTGCGATTTTCTGCGATTTTCTCGGCGATTTATGAAACGCAATCAGTCGTAGCAGCGGTCGTAACCATGACGCATGCGTAGTAAAATGTTGTTTCAATTTTTTGGTTCTTTAATTGTTAACAAATATGTGAAAAGCCGTGAAATTTCAGTGTTTTGGGGCCTTGATTTGCTATGAATAATGATGAATTTGACCCTGCCAATTGCGTCGCCGTGAAAATCGCCGAAAAAATCGCACCTCAAATCGCCGAAAAAATCGCCCGTGTGAACACCCGGCGATTTTACTGCGATTCTAGAAATTCACGTCGCCACGAAATCGCAGCTGTTTCGAACATGTTCAAATTTCACTGCGATTTGGCTGCGACTTTTGTTGCGATTTTTGTGGCAATTTTCGGAAATATGAAACGAACGGTGTTATAACTAAGTAATTTGAGGTTTAAAACTAGCACAGGTTTCTACAATCTGACAAACAAGAAAAACCAACAAGGTAAAACACATTGAAGCAGCAATAGAAACCATGCTTAATAAACTGATGGAAAGGTTTGACAACCACTGTCATTTTGAAAAAAAAAATTTTTTAGTATGTTTGACTAGTTTTTGTTTATAAACTGCATCAAAAGCATAATTTACAGTAATCCATAATACCAAATATTGGTGCTTATGGAAATAAAAAGGTTATTTATTAATTATGTCATCCGATTCGCAATTAAGTTCAAAAGAAGAGTACTTAAGGACGTCAAAAACCACCGCCATCTTGTGTGGACGACTTAGGATAACAGGTCACGTGACCCAATCTTCCTTAAAAAGAACAGTTGAGTCAAAATGAACGTCAGAAATGAAAAGAGCACCTTGATGTTATCAAGAGAGCGAAGTTTCGTAATGTTAGCTGTAGGAGGAATGGCATTAAAGGATTTGTATGGGAAAGGCGCACGTGTTGGCTGGTAAGCCCTTGCAGATTTTCCCATACAAATCCTTATGAAACATTCAGTTCTATATTTAATGTCATTTCCCCTCTTTCGCTTGTTATGAGACGAAACTTTTCCTTGGCCTACTAATATCAAGTTGCTCTTTTCATTTACATTGTTCCTTTTGTCACAGGTGTTTGTTTTAAGGGAGGTAGGGTCATGTGACCATTCAATCCCACACAATCCTGTGCACCACAAGGTCGTTTCGTCTTTGTTTCAAGACGTGTTCGTGTTGGTGGGGAAATAGTTATGCGAATTTAATCAAACAATCACTTCTCTAAGTATCTAATTACAACTGCGTAAGCTAATATTGTAACATCTCCCCTTTTATAATGTTTGAAATACATGGCTGGGATGATATAGAAAGATTTTAAAGATTTAAAAAATAAATGACCAAACAAAATGGCTGACTAAACTACGAAATGATTATATGGATATTAAAGTTCAACTGTAACAAAATCAATGTCCTATAAATGTTCGGTAGTCAAGTAAACCGATCAGGTTTCTTAACCACTCTCTGACTTCTTCGCAGTACAGGTGGATTGACCGCGGGTTCTGACGCAGGTAGAACTTGAGGTGTCCTTGCACTGTCTGCCTCTGGTGATGCTTGTGTGTCACTAGCTGGTTCTTTCGGTGCTTCGTCGACGGGCTTTAAAAGCTGTCTGTTTCGGCGAAGTAACTCTCCGTTCGACTCAACTAGATATGACCTGTCTGAGAGTTTCTCTTTACAGTTCCCTACTTCCCAGGGCTTGCCTCTCTGGTTTGGCGCTACTCTTACCTCTTGGCCTATTTCTAGGTCTGGTAGGACCTTTACATGTCTGTCGTAGTGACTTTTGGCTTTCTGGCGCTTAAGGTGGATTTTGGTTGTCACACCTTCCGCTACTTTGGGATACAGAAGGTTAGTTGCTATGGGGACTAGTGTCTTTGTTCTCCTAGACATCAAGCGCTGTACTGGGCTGCTCTGCATTCCTTGAGTGGGGGTATTTCGATAATCTAGCAAGGCTAACCACGGATCTTTACGGTCGTGCATGGCTTTCTTGAGCAGGCTCTTGGCTACTTTCACTGCTGATTCCGCCTTTCCATTTGACTTTGGGTGGTATGGCGATGAGGTGACATGTTTGAACTCCCAGTCTCTTGCGAATTCAGCAAACTCATTGCTGACGTATTGAGGCCCGTTGTCGGATACCAGCACATCGGGTATCCCATGTCGACTGAACTGTTCCTTCAGAAACTTGGTAATGGATGCTGAGGTTGTATCTTTCAGAGGACTTATTTCTATGTAGTCTGAGTAGTAATCTACCAAGACTATATAGTCTCTGTTCTGCAGCGTGAAAAGATCTGTGCCTAGTCTGCTCCAAGGTCTGTCGGGTATTTCGTGCGACTGCATTGGCATGCTGGGGTTACTTGGTTGATATTCTGAGCACACATGACAAGCCTTTACTGCATTTTCGATGTCGTGGTTCATTGCTGGCCAGTAAACGCGATCTCGTGCTTTCCTTGCACACGCCTCGATTCCTTGATGACTTGAGTGTAACCTCGCGACTACTTCAGATCTGAGGGCTCGAGGTATGATGATGCGTTGATTCTTGAATAAGATGCCGTTGTGGAGTGTCAGTTCCTCTCGGAAATGCCAGTAGTCTCTGATAGCTACTGGTACTTTGTCACGTACGTCAGGCCATCCTATTAGTATAGTATTCTTAAGTGACTGCATTGTAGGGTCTTGCTCTGTGGCTTTTTGTAGTTGCGCTAACCTTTCACTTGTGACCTTTACATTGTCGAGGGGGTTGATTCCTTCTAGTTCTAGCGCAAACACTTGGAACTCGTCTCCAGGTTCTCCTTGGTCTGCGAGGAAGGCTCGTGAGAGGTGATCTGCCACGTACATTTGTTGTCCTGGCTTGTAAGTTACGTTCAGGTTGTATCGCTGTAGGCGTAATATCATCCTCTGTAACCTGCTGGGTGCTGCTAACAACGATTTCTTGAAGATCACTTGCAAAGGTTTGTGGTCTGATTCTACTGTTATCAGCTCTCTCCGTGTGATGTACTGGCTGAACTTTGCACAAGCGAAGACGATTGCAAGACATTCTTTTTCGATTTGTGCGTAGCGTTGCTCAACTGGTGTGAGAGTTCGGGATGCAAACGCTACTGGTTGGCCGTTTTGAAGCAAGGTTGCTCCGAGGCCTTTCTCACTAGCATCACATTGGATAGTGACTTCTTCGCTCATGTCATAGTACTTGAGTACTGGATGCGCAATCACGAGTTGTTTAACTTCTGAGAAGGCTTTGTCGTGCTGGCGTGACCACACAAATCTTGCATTCTTTGTGGTTAGTTCACGAAGAGGCAGTGCGACTTCTGATAGTCGAGGGAGAAACTTGGAGAGATAATTTACAAAGCCTAGTAGGCTGAGTGTCTCTTGCTTGTTGGTAGGCTTTGGCATTTCGGTCACTGCTTTGACCTTATCTGGATCTGGCTTGAGTCCGGTGGATGACAAGATGTGTCCCATGAACTTCACTTCTTTTCTCCGCATGATGAGCTTCTTGCTGTTCAGCTTTAAGTTGATCTGTCTTGCTCTCTTGAGCAGACGTAGCAGATTTTCGTCATGGTTTTTGTTGGCTTCTGCTAATGTGTCACCGTAACCGACCACTAACATATCGTCGCGGAGCACTTCCACGCCTTCTAGGTCTCCCAGTCGCTCGTGTAGGGTGCTTTCGAATTCCTCTGGGGCTGAGCTGACGCCAAAGGGCATGCGTAGATATCTGTAACGGCCAAATGGGGTCCAAAAGGTTGTAAGCTTACTGCTAGCTTCGTCCAAACCGATTTGGTAGAACCCATCCTTTGCGTCTAACGTTGTGAAGACTTTGGCCTTGCCGAGTCTGGGTAGCATCTCATCCATCGTAGGCATTTGGTATTTGGGTCGTTTGATCGCTTTGTTTAGATCTTTGGGATCCAAACAGATTCGTATCTTTCCAGGTTTGGCTACAACGACCATGCTGCTGATCCATTCGGTGGGTTCTGTCTCTTTGACAATGATTTTCTTTTTCTCGAGTTCAGCTAACTTTGTTTTGACTTCCTGGCGAAGCGTAACTGCGATTCTTCTAGGCGCGTGTTGAACTGGCGTGACATCTGGGTCAACTGCGATTGTAGCGTTACCAATGTTTCCCAATCCTTCGAAGACGTCTCGAAAATCTTTTAAGATACTTTCTTTAGTTAGGGGCAGAGTTCCGGTTTCTTGAACCGCGTGGACTTGATGATCGATGTTTAACTTGATTAGATCTAATTGTTGGCATGTCTCGGCTGATAAAATTGGTTTGTGGTTTCCGTTGACAACCTGAAATTTGAAGCAATGTTTTTCGTTGACCTTAAGTGTCACTTCACCTAATGTTTCCATGATTGATCCATCAAACAATCGTAGTTTGACATTGCTTTGCTTGAGCGTCGGATTACCGTCTTGGTTGATGATTGCTACATCCTTGTGGCTGATTACGTTACAGGTCGCTCCTGTGTCTAGTTGGCAGTCCAAATCCGTTTTATAACTGGAATTGGTGTTCATAAACTCAAGCTTTGCAAAAAGCTGCTTGCCCTTCGTTTTCACCGAACCAACTTCTTCAATCTTCAACGTGAATTCGTCGGATGAGTATTCTCCTTCTTCTGATTCTCCTGATTCAGCTGTCATCGCTTTGACATTGCTTGACCTCGATTTACACACAGACGCGAAATGGTTTTGTTTCTTGCACGTTTTGCATTCACGGCCATAGGCGGGGCAGTCTTCTAACTTGTGTTTCTGAGAACCACCACAGCGGTAGCACTTGTAACTGCTCGTTCGTTGACTTGTAGTTCGTTTACTGTCCTCGCTTGGCGTTCTGTGGGAACGTCTGTTGTTGTACTTGTCACTTGGCTTGCTTGGAGATTTAGGCTTCCGTTCTCGTATTTCATTGATTTCTTCGTTATTTGTCTTATCCACTAGACTCATGGCTTTTAACTGACTGCTAGCTAATTCACTTGAGCGGCAAATGTTGAGGGCTTTGTTGAGATCTAGACTGTCCTCTTTTAAAAGACGTAGTTTTGTTGCGTGTTCTCGTATACCAAGAACGAGTCGATCCCTGATAAGCTCTTCCGTTAACGGACCAAACTGACATGATGAAGCGCATTTTCTAAGGCGATTTACGTAGCCATCTACGGTTTCTTCTGGGCCTTGAGTACAGCTGTTGAACAGATATCGTTCGTACACCACGTTGCGCTTTGGTTTGAAGTAGGCTTCTAGCGCGTTTAAGCATGTGTTTACGTCGTTCTTTTCTTCGTCACTTAACTTGAGATTAAGGAATATTTGCAGACATTCCTTCCCCATTACAGAGCGAAACGTTGCTAGTCGTATCTTTGGGTCTTGCTGGTACAGTCCGGTTGCGACTTCGTAGTCCTCCCACTGTTGTTTAAAGAAGTCCCAATTGTTTACTTGATCTCCTTTGGTATTCATCGGCGTTGGTACCGGAAAATGCGACGTGAATATTGGTCCTCGTGGACCGCTGCTGGTCGAAGCTTCCTCCTTACTTGACATATTACTTCTTCAATGCCTCGGCAGTAGGAACTTGACGGTTTTTTTTCAGCTACTTTGGAAGCGTTATTTCCAATTTATTTCTGACACCATGTTTCAAGACGTGTTCGTGTTGGTGGGGAAATAGTTATGCGAATTTAATCAAACAATCACTTCTCTAAGTATCTAATTACAACTGCGTAAGCTAATATTGTAACAGTCTTCCTTTGAAATTTTGTAAAGGCCAATAATAAACAGTTTAAGACTGCACCCAATAAAGTAACAGTTATCATGTATCATGTAAATAGTAATGAGATAAAGTGTGATATTAGTTTTGAATCAGATAAATAGAATCCAGAGGCATCCGATGTGTACCTATATTGTCGATCTCGTATCCTGAGCCTGCGTCTCTTCTGGCCTGTGGCGAAGAACGAAGAAACGAGATTGCTGGAATGTCAGAAGCTTGCCCCTGGGCAGATTTTCCCCCTCATTACAGACGATGTGTCATTCCTTTGAGAATAAGACTGATTGATTTAGTTCTAAAGAGTTAGCCTTAAGTTTCAAGTATGGACACTAAGTTTTGGCATTTTGTGAAGTCCAATTTATCAGGCATGTTTGGAAGTTAAATTAACATATTTTTACAATAGTGAAGTAGCGTGTGTCTTCGAAGGAAATGTGTCTACTTGGCTCTACATGGGCATTGATTGGGTAAAGCTAAACTTTATTCTGGCACACAAACAGTACAATTGTGTAGAAATACCACCCAAAAAAAAACAGGCTAGGGAAAGGCCCGGTGAAACCTAAAATCAGTGATGCAAGGCAAAAATTACGATGTATGACAGGAAAGTTTAAAGGAAAACAGTACAAAAACTCACGGAATTGACAACACGGGATTCAAGCACGGCACAATACTTCGTGCACATGATAAACACATATACCGCGCAAAGGATTACGGGAAATCAATACAGAAGCGTGGAATAGAAACGCGGAAACTCCGGAGTTACTAACTAATACTCTTGTTAAGAATTAGCCTCAACAAATAGCATGAAGACGTTTTGACTAATTGCCCTATTTCACTATGACGTCACATCAAAACAATCTTCAACAATCTATTGTTTAAAAGCAAAGGATCATGGTCGTCGGAGGGGGTCAAATCAACGCAAATTCACCGAAAATTGTTCTAAAACCCGTATCAATCCACAAAGAGAAGTAGAATAGCCAGCAAACGCTCAGAATATTTTTGAGTACATATTAACACATATTATATCTGAAAACCAGGCCATTTTAGATTAAACTGTTTCGCTAGGAGAAAATTTGGTTGAATTTTCTATTGGATTTGGCGATTCTATCCCCCACATAAACAAGCAGTGACGTCATAGTGAATTAGGTCAATTGCATACGAATTTACAGCAAGCGCAGACGTTTATCACTCGTGTCTCTTATGGTTGGTTTGGTTGAGAAATTGTTGATACGCTTGTGTTTGGTCGTGAATATTCCTTTTCTATATTTTAAATCAGCATTAAATTTAGGTTCTAATTTTTTAAACACACCTTTTCATCGTGGATTTTTAAAAGTAGGAGGTCAGTGTTTTAGTATGAATGAATAGCTACACAGGAAGCAGAGGGGCGGCACTTATCTTCCATTGTTGTATTTTTTACCGCTGTACATGATATGAGTAAGCTTGAGCCCGTCAGATACCGCGTGCTGCAACTCGCGCGCTGTGCCTTAGGCCTAACGGGAAAAGGATAAATGAGCGCGCTGTGCCTTAGACCTAACGGGAAAAGGATAAATGAGCGCGCTGTGCCTTAGACCTAACGGGAAAAGGATAAATGAGCGCGCTGTGCCTTAGACCTAACGGGAAAAGGATAAATGAGCGCGCTGTGCCTTAGACCTAACGGGAAAAGGATAAATGAGCGCGCTGTGCCTTAGACCTAACGGGAAAAGGATAAATGAGCGCGCTGTGCCTTAGACCTAACGGGAAAAGGATAAATGAGTGCACTGTGCCTTAGACCTAACTGTTCCAGTTGCTTGGCGTAGAGTGATTTTCATATGATCGTGAAAGAATAGACAAACTAATAGTTAGTAGTAGACTCTAAACCAATGATTTTCTTTTGTTCTTTATCAACTATTACAAACTAAATGGTCTATTTTCTTTCACGGTCATGTGAAAATCATTCTAGTAATACATTATAATTAGTATTAGTATTATTACTAGAGTGCACGCACTAAAACCGTGAACATTAAATAGTACTAATTAGTACTATTTCATACAGAATCCTTTGTTTTCTATTGTTTAATTGTCACTATTTTATGCTAAAAATTAGTATTTGTTTCACGGATTTAGTGTGAGCACTCTATCAAGCAACCGTTAGGTCTAAAGCACAGCTCGAGCATTGCAGCGCGCGGTATCTCACGGGCTCAAGCTTACTCATATTATGTACAGAGGCAAATAATATAACAATAAGTGCTCCCCCTTCTGCCCCCTGTGTAGCTATAGCGCTTTCAGGTTTATAATTGAGAATTGCTGGGTTTCAATTAGTCTCACTCATAATTTCCAGTCGATCATGCGCGATGTTCATCAGCTGAATCACAATTTAACTAAGTTTTCAATAAGAAAATATAACTAGCTAAAAACTAGTGTGAGCTGCGCCGGTGTTTCTAATGAAACAGTAATGATGAAAAGGTAAATTATATACCGTGAAAAGATGAAAAGACTTACTGACGTTTCGGACGCTAGTCCTTCGTCTATCATATATACATTCCTTTCTGCCACCTCTTTCTCTTTTACTCCGACGAAGGACTAGCGTCCGAAACGTCAGTACGTTTTTTCATCTTTTGAGTTTTCGATAGAGTTTTTCTGGCTGACGGTACATGTTTGATCACCATTTAAAGTCGTAAGATCATGTGGGGTTCAAATACTTTTATCAAGGAATCGAAGACCAATGTGTTGAAGACAAAAAACTTCAGCAGACTTTTGTTGCTCTTAGTTAACATCTTTATTTAAGATGCAATATACATCCGTGTCGTCACTGGACAATACTGATCACGTGGATCATTACCACGTGACTTACTAATAATACTCTATAAATAACATCAACTTTGGTTTCAAAATAAATATTTCTAAATGTGGGCAGATACGACCCGCTAAACCATATAAAAGAAAAATGACCTCATTTTTGCTCTGACTGCTCACTCCAGGAATGCTTAAAACAAATCAGAGAATATTCTTACGGAAAACAAACTTACATTTTTGTGTTGATTTTTTTTGGATAATCAGTTTTCAACACATTTTTTAACTAAAATTCGAAGTTACAGCCCCTTTCTCCTGGGGCTAATCATTATTTTAAGAGGAGAGGCAAAGAAAATTTAAACGTTATCCGCTCGCCTACCTCACCATTACAACCACTTCGCCCCCGTCATATGACATCTTCACGCACCTCTACCATGCATGAATGAATCCATTCTGTTTTTTGTATATATTTTTTTAAACCATTTGCAAGCGTCAGGGAAACAAAATGATGGTTTTCAACCATTCCCAAGAGAATTAAATAACAAAAGACACGGCGGCCATGTTGGGGGACATAACAAAATAATTCATCGACGATTCTTTTGTTAAGTTCATCCAACATGGCCGCCGTGAAAACCATCAATACCCTGAAGCCACGATTGGAACGGTCCAATGAATTCTATCAAGTCTATCCACAGGGATCCCAGTACTCAATCTGCTTAGCTTTTGAGGATTAGGACGAGGTACTAGTACTCTCTCGGCAAAGCCTAATGCCCAGAAAGAAAATATCCCTGTCTTGAAATATCATCCTTTTCTTTGCTCTGGAACGTATAGTTTAAGTACTTTAATCTAGGAACTGGAATTGCGCTGAGTTCATTCCGCTCAACGTGTTGTTGCCATTTTTCATTCTTCCGTTGTTTTTGATAGCCAAGAACCATTTGCTGGTGCAGTTAAACTTGTCGGACAGGTGGTACGACCGGTAAGTGATATAGCTGTTCATTTCGTGATTCTCGATCCAGAGTGATGTGGAATCCTTCTTGTTCTGGAACAAAAAGAGCAATACAAAAAGATGCGGTAATGATTTGACTCGTCGAAAGGACCTCTTGGGAGTAATGGTTTCGCATTTCAGTTCACGTGTCATTCCCAAGAGTATTATTTCTTAGCTAAACACTTGCGCATGAGCAAACACAGGAATATGGATACGGGGAGAGCCAATCTCGTGCCCAGAGCCTGCGTTTCTTCTGGCCTGCGGCGAAGAACGAGGTCTCTGACATAATTCATATTTTGGCGCATGCGCAATTTTTGGAAAGTGAGATATAAACGTTTAAAATAAGCAAAGTAAAAGTTAAATCTAAGTCAAAATCAAAGTCAAAATCATAATAAAAATTAAAAATCGGGAAAATTTTTTTTAAATTTTTGGCAAGTCTTTGAACGCGTGCGCTGTTATACCGGAAGTCCAAGAAATCCTGGTCTCAAAAATGGATTATGCCAGAGCCCTCGTTCTTCACTGAAGGCCAAAAAAAACGCAGGCTCTGGGTACGAGATGCCCATGCACTGTTCTTGAAATTTTTTTAGAAGTCATTCAATTACAAAATATTTTGAGTTTGAATAACTAATTCACCCCCCTCCATGGTGTATGAAATTAACATCTAGCCCCCCACCCCACCCCCCCCACCCCCCCCCCCCCCCCCCATCCTTCACTGTGGTTTAACTTTAGACCCCCCTTAATTGTGTGGTGCACGGGTGAGCCAGCAGTTTCCTTATCCCTCACAAGTATCTATTTACGGACACGTTGTTTTAGGGAAACAAAACTTACTGTGGCAACAATGCGTCCATTCTTTTTCATCGCGACATAAAGACCTGTCTCAACAGCCATGATTCTTATTATTGATGTATTGAATGATTGTCGCTCCATTTGCACTGGAAGGAAAAATATATACATATGCAACGTCAGTATAATTAACAACTATTGGCCGAAGGCGAAGTGAATATCAGGATTACTTTCCAAATTTTACAGTACAAAATAGAGAAAAATTTTTATTTTCAAAACACGATCCCTTTTATCAAGTGACATTTTATGTGCTGTCCTGGCAGTTTGCTTCATACAACATTACGGCAATTGATGGTTTTCAACCATTCCCAAGAGAATTAAATAACAAAAGACACGGCGGCCAAGTTGGAGGATATAACAAAAGAATTCATTGACAATTCTTTTGTTAAGTTCCTCCATCATGGCCGCCGTGAAAACCATTAATACACCTAGTTTCAAACTCATAAAATGCACATTATTTTACTTAGGATTAGCCTCGCAATTGAGGGTTAGAATATTCACAAATACCAACGGTAAAGAATACACGACTTCCACAATACAACACTTTGAATTTGATAGCAGGGGCTTAGGCAACAAAATGGCGGCTTTTAATTTCCAAACGCCAGTACCAGTCAGCGGTACTTATAGTTAGTCACGTGACCGACCTTGGTCGGCCATTTTGTTTTCTTCGAGTTTCGTTGTTCGTCTTGGTTGTACAGTCAATTCAAAAAATGTTGTCGTCGACCAACTCAAGCCTACGTGACTGGACCGAAAGGAGCTCTGGGTAGTAATCATTGAAGCCGAGTTGACTCCATAATTTTATCTGATTAGGTATGCCTGGTTTACAGCATGAACCTTCGTAGACGAGCGGGAAGTGTTGAAGGAGACGTTTTTTTAATGCCTTCATATTTTCGGAATTGTGAACTGAATCATAACTACTTTGTTTTTATTTCCCTAACTTGAAAGACATGCATTTGATGGATTGTTTCTCGCCATTATTATATTAATACTAGCAGGAACAATTAATTCAGAAAGAATATCTAACCGTTTCAGTGATTTTTACCCATATTTCTTTCGGTCCAGCCGCGTAGGCTTGAGCCGGTCGACGACAACGTTTTTTGAATTGACTGTATACCAAGTTTAAGGAGCTGTTAAAACCTTTTGCCTGTGTCTTGGCTCTTTCTTATTATCCATAACTGGCGAAATTATACGAAAAACGTTAGCGTTTTGGGGCCTCAAATAAAATGGCGTTTTTTTCAATTTGGACCTCCCGCTTCGGAAAATCCTGGCTACGCTCCTAAATGGAATTTCACTTGAACACAAGAATATTCGAAGTTAACCGTGCGCGACCTCAGAGAACTCGAGCCATATCTTACCATGTGGGGAATTTTGATCGTTAATACCCTTGACTGTGCCATTCTGGAAGACTGCAAGCATGTTATTAGTCTTGGAAAAAAGTATTCCTCGATCCGTGTTGGTTGGTACGGATGGAAAATCTACCGTGAGTGCTCTGCGGCTGCGCAGTATTACTGACATGTCATTGGTCCGTTTGGAAAGCATTTGATTGATTAGTTCTCTTTGTTTTTCATCCTTTTGTGTTATTTTAGGGTAGTCTTTCTTGTCTTTTAAGGTGGGAAAGCTACTAACTCCTATAAACCAGACGAAGACCAGCGCCACTTGAAGGATTGAAATCTGGAAGAAAAGTTATACCAAATATTATGGGTTTTACACGATGCTGTCAATTCAAACCTACGGTACAGCGGTTTCTGTGTTGAAATAGACGAAAGCGAGGCTAAGGCAGGCCAATGGCCGCGGTTTCTTTGTAAGAAGCACAATGGTAAATCTTACACAGTTGGAGTGTTAAAATATGAATAAATTCAGCTGATGGCGGCCGGCAAAGCGCTTCGTCTCTTTGCGTATTCTCCCACAAACCGCTGTGCCAAAGCACCGCAGTATAATAGATCTTTTTCGAGATGCGCGAGCGCTGCCAAAAGTATCGCGTGCTCAGATTTAAAACAAGGCATTTTCGGGCAAGACTTTGAAATTATGTTAACGAAGGAATAGTTTGAAGTTTATTTTAGTTGGGGAGCAGGTTAATAACTTTTTGAAAAAATGAAGCTCAATTCAGACAAATCTTTCTTCAAGGGCTTTAGAAATCGCTAGAGCGTTTTCACTCACGTGACAAGACAGCTATTTTGGTATACCAAACAATAGAAGATAATATAGGTAAGTTGTAGTGCTTGGGAACGAGGTTATTCCGGGCGAAAGCCCTTGGAATTAAATTCGGAAAAATTAATTTCCGACCTCGATGGGATTCGAACCCACGGAAATTAATTTTTCCGAATTTAATTCCATGGGCTTTCGCCCGTAATAACCTCGTTCCCAAGCACTACAACTTACCTATATTATCTTCTAATATTTCATTAGTGCCACGCGGTCCACATACTCTCATCTTTGCATCATAATTACCGCGACCTAACATCTATTTCACCCCGGCCTGCTCTCAGTCTGACCTCTAGCTCAGCTGGTAGAGCATCGGTAGTACAATTCCGAAGGTCGTGGGTTCGAATCCCAGCGAGGTCGGAAATTAATTTTTCCGAATTTAATTCCGAGGGCTTTCGCCCGGAATAACCTCGTTCCCAAGCACTACAACTATATTATCTTCTACTATTTCATTAGTGCCACGCGGTCCACATACTCTCATCTTTATACCAAACAATAGAAACTTTCTGCACAGTTTTTGCATAAAAATAGAGTTCAATTCCCGGAGGATAGAAAATATATTGTTTTGGTACACCAACATGGCCGCTGTGGACACTAGAGAAAAACATTGTTTGGGCATGCGTGCATTTTAGCACGCTTTTTAAGAATTTAGAAGAGTTTGAGTGAGAAAATAATTGTTTGTTTTCTACAAGTATACTAAAAAGTTCGAGAGTATACTTTTGTCAGACCAAGATACTGTATTAACAAACACAATATGAAAGAATTAGCCTTAAGTTTCAAGCATGGACACTAAGTTTTGGCATTTTGTGAAGTCCAATTTATCAGGCATGTTTGAAAGTAAAATTTACTTATGTTTTGACTAATTTGCATACGGATTCAGAGCATGCGCAGAATTCTTTTCCTGTTTTTTATAACACGCCTATCTGTAAAGCTGTTCTTCCGCTTGTTGGGAGATCAAGGAAAAAAGTGACCTTCTCACGGTGATACGTAAGAGAATAGATTTACAAATATCAGCAATCACTCGTCATATCGCTAGATGCAAATACCAAAAGTCACGAAATATGCTTCGCATCTATTCAACTAGTTCCCTTTTGCTTGTCAATCGACTCTACATAATCCTGCCGTTTTCCATATTCTGAGAGCTCAGAAAATTCAACGCCTGTTTGTAAAATTGGTTTTTTACTGCCGCCAGTCAAGAACATAAAGGTTACTGACTGATTAGCTTTGATTGACAGCAGCGGGAAAAAAATTTTAAGCGTGCAGCTTGTAGCTAAAGATTTCGCAGAATATCGAAGACCACAGTACTGATCATAGATTTACCTTGATTCAGGTGAAAAATGCAATAACGCGATAGTTATTGACTAACTTCCCAGTATTTGAAACTTTTTTCAAAAACCTAATGTATTTGCTTTTACTTGTGCCGGCTAAAATGACTTATAATCGTTTGTTATCTTGGTTTCTAGTTGAGCTGGCTTGAAGTAGTGAAAGGCCCATTGGCCCTCTTGTTCAGCCGTTTCATATAAGGCTCGTAATTTACCTATTACGCATGTTCTTATTTGATATCCGAGCCCATCCCACACGGCTTACCGGAATTAGCGCTATATAAAATATAATTTATTATTATTATTATTATTTATTATTACCACTCATCTCTCCCGATTTATTATCGATTGTGGCCTAAAAATTTTTTTGGCAAGTTCTATTTTAGTTATTTGAATAAGTTCGCTGATCTTTTTTTTTTTTTTTTTTTTTTTTTTTTTTTTTTTTTGTTCTCCACCTTTTCATGCTGGTTTTACGGGCTCTAATCTAAAGGATGTTCTAAGGAGAAATGACGGTTATTTCTACTCAAAGATCGCACCACGAGGTACTGGAAATTCAAATCCTTTGAACTTGACATTGAGAGAAAGTCATGGTCACTACTCCCCTATGTGCCTTCATTATACGTGTGGCCAGGTTTTCGAGTGAGAAAATATATAATATTTTGGATGAATATTTCTCCTAGTTTAGATTTTTTTTTTTTTTTTTTTTTTTTTTTTTTTTGCATTAACTATATCAGCACTATCAAATTGGTATTGATAATCATGAGAGAAATCCAATTCCAGTGAACACTCTTTTTATAAAGAATTTTCAGTACTCTCTTACTTTTGCCCCCGTTATTTTCAATTTAAAAAAACCTGGATTTCCCTGTTTTCAATCTCGTCTGTTCACTGAATCTGAGGGTGTACGGCCAACTATAGGGCTGTAGTAGTTATTTCACGTCTATGGCTATGAGTTTCGATAAATTGAATAAATTGTTGCTACTTAGCAATAAACGTAAATCTTTGCCAAAATTTGCCATCGAAATAAGAAATCTCTTAAGAATCGTTTTATGAAAGGATTCTTTAGCGAGAAAGCGTGCCTTGAAACAAATTGAGAAGAAGCATCTCTCGCGAATCTCGCTCTAGAATAGAAAATTGTGCTTCAGAATAGCACAGAATAAAAAAGCTGTGAGTGTGTAAGTCATCTGTTATTATATTAGATAGCAAACGTTATGTTAACACATCAATTAAAGCATCATCTTAAGGTCAAAGCTAACTCCTAATAGTCTTAAAGTAACAGTTTCACTTTACGTACCTGAATGATCATTCCACACATGCTTGAAAATAATTTAGCCAAGTTTACTCGTTTCTCGCAAGCCCGTCAGCTTGGAATAAAGTTGGGCGCTTAAATAAGGACACGGCAAATAGCCCCCCTTTGAAAGAAAAGCCTGTTCTTATAGTTTAACGCGGTGGACTTCCTGGGTTTAATGGACAAAACAAATACATTTGGCATAAGTCTTGAAGGAATGGTTTTGCGTCAAATAATAGCGGATCAGTAATATCCGACTTATTCCCGCACAGTCTCTTCCTTCCTTTCAAACCACTTGTTGCCATTTCCTAATGAACCTACGAGCAGCTTTTATTTAATCTTATTGAACGCGTTCCTCAGGTCGCCGGCCATCAAAAGATGCTTCGCCATGAGAAAGGTTTTCTGGGTCATTCGATGTGAACACACACTGGGCTCGTATCTCTAGCCGTCATTACATCATGTGGGGATCTTTTTAATAGACACTGTAAGACTTATTTCTAGTGCCGATTGACTAAACGTTTGAATCATTAACCAATAAAAGCCTATGACACCATTATTCCTTTTTGGAGAAATATTTGACTTGGGATTTTTAACTACGCGTTACACCATGTGGGGACACGAACAAATTTACGAAGGCACGACTGTACAAATAAAACGCCGACGTGAGCTCGGAATCCCATTCCGGTATCAACGATAAACTTCCGGAAATGCTCGTGACCTAACAAAGCACGTGTGAGCCGACAGATACGTGGAGAAAGTTTTCTTTATGGAAGTGTTTTTCTATTTTAGTTGAAGGATAACGTGCAAAAATAGATGATGTGATAATACAGAGGCGAGTCATGACCGTCTATAGACAATCTCTAGATATTACGGCGAATAAAAAACTTATTAACATAAATTTATTTCCCCTATAAAAAATTATGGAATTTTTTCCCTCTTTGCCGACCTCATTTTCAACATACTATGTTCCTTATTTATTCTATGTATTTCCAATTTTCTTCGGTTTGATTATTCTTCATAGCTATTGCGAAAATCAAGCTCTTTTGGACTATGTATATTTATCGGATCAGGAATTTTCTTAACCTTAGGAATTTTGACACTTACAGACCAAAGCGCTCCGGATTCAATAATGATACTTGAACCGCGCCGAAACGTGTGAACTGAGACGTAGCTGTTATCAAATTCGATCTCAAAGACTTTTGTCGTGGATTTTGACATTTGTGCAGCAAAAGGAGAGAAGAGGAGACAGAGAGAGATAGAGACAGACAGAGACAGAGACAGAGAGAGAGAGAGAGAAACGCTTAATAGTATTCGAATTAGATTAATCATTATATTATACATCATACAAGAGATAGGGATAAAGAGAAAAAAAGAGAAGAGAAGAGAAGAGAGAGCCGCACTTTCACACATCTTTCAAACCTTGCGGTGCTTTTAATATCATTGATATCCACTCCCTGCCTTCTTTATATCTTCTTATAATCATCACATAAGTATTTTGTCTAACTCCCACATGGTAGAGGATAATAGACGTTTTTAAAGCTTATCCTGGCTTAAGTCTTAAGTAATGTGGGAAAATGTAACTTTGTAATTTAGCATAAACTATCCAGTACTGTTACTAATTTTGCATGAATTGCTTCATGGAATTGCCGGTTAGTCTTGAGAGAAGAGAAAGCAGTGTTCCTATCGGCAAGTTATTTGAAAAAAGGATAAATAAATAAAGTAGAGAGGAGAACGAGAAGAACAGAAAGAGCAGGGGGGGGAATGAAGAAGTCACTGAACAAGATCACTTATTTAATTCAGTATTGTTTAAGATATTCGAGTTCACTGTCATAAAATACAAAATAAACTACGATTAGAAGAAGAAGAAGAAGAAGAAGAAGAAGAAGAAGAAGAAGAAGAAGACAACAACATTGACATCAAGAAAAGAAAACCAAAAAGGGTAAAAATGGCAGGTTTTCAAATACATTTGAGAAACTTTATAACTCATATTTCTACAGGTTTCAGGAATCGTTTTGTTTTTACGTCCATTATGATAAGATACTCTGCTAGATAACAAAGAATGCCGCTTCCCCTTCTTACGACAACAAGTGCTTTTGATTTGTTTGTCAGTTGTAATCCTAACGTTATTCATAGGAATTCGACCGGATATTCCGAGTCTTAAAGAAATCCGTTTAAATTGTTTATGTTAGTGTAAAGAGGTATAATAAATATTGATGGCGGAGCATTTTCTTGTGTTATATAACTCTGGCTCGTCGCCTTTTTGTGTTCCAAGGTCGGCATGAATCGTGATAACAGCACCAGTTATCATCAATTATATAACAACCTTTGACAAATTGTCGAGAGCCACACATGTTGTGACTGATCTCCCGCCATTTATCCCACGAACCGAAGCCTTATCTTTTTGTTGAGTTAACGCCGGTGGATACTGAGCGCCCGCCCACCAAGAAAAAAACACGATTGTCGGACGACACAAGACGACGCAAGACGACACCTTACATGTCACGCAATCAACATAAGCTCTCATAAGTAAAATTTGCTGAAAATAACAAAAAAAATAGACTAAAAAAACCTGGAGATTGCATTAAAATCACATCAATTATATGACCAACGTTTTCAAACCGACTTTTCAAGATTGGTTTAGCGAATTATTACACTAGCGTCGTAGCTGAATAGAGCTATAAACTTTTCGTGAAACAGGGTCTTACATAACGGAAACATTCAATAGACTTTCCTCAGTAGGATGCCATCTTGTTCGTGTGTGACTCTCAACACCAACGAAAAACACGCGATGCTAGACACCTGCAAAGTGGCTCAGAGGTCTGATCGGTTTGGCCGGTGCGAATCATTTGAAAATCCCACATCTAAGGACGGTTCTGTTAGCGCGTTTCCTTTGACATTCGATCCGTTTCGGAAGCCATTTGTTTGGTATGGTTTGATTTCTCTCCAGACAGTTATCAGCTGCCATTTGATTCGTCGATCATAATCGTGCTCGCAGCTGTTTCAGTAATAGCTATAATTTTTGGGGTTTTTGTTATCTACATTTTGCATTATATTTTCAGACTTCAATTAGGAGCATATTAATTGAATTCATTAAACTCGGGCTTCCTGATTCTTTAATTTTTTTTTAATTCGGAAAATTAAAGAAACTAAAGAAAACTAGCACGCAAAAAACGCACACAAATTCTTAAAATCTCTAACAAACTTAACATACACGAGGGAACCGGATTTAATATAGTTCCGCCGGCTATTTTTATCAAACAAGCACTAAGAAAAAATGCATGGGGTTTTGAGTTGGAGTATAATATCACACGAACACCAAGAAAAAATGCATAAATATTTCTCACGATTCTTAAAATGTGATTAACAAATGGAATGGTCGTTCGCTGAAATTTGCTCATAATATTTTTATAGTTTATTTGTTAGTTATTTTATTATCTATCGAGATTTAGTTATGTAAGATCTTAATATTGATTCAAGATAATCGAAGAAAAACAACGAACTGAGTAATGGCTTGGTAGTACGCCCATGTGCTCTGCACATGCTCAATTCGTACACTACAAGCTGAGCGGAGAAACAATGTTAGCCAATCAGAATCGAGAAAAAATTGCAAGACTTTCTAGGGCACCAAATAAAGAAAAAAATATTTAAAAAGGTTTTATAAAATAACATAACGACAAAAAAAACAAAAAAAAAACAAAAAAAAAAACATAACGAAAAGAAATAGAGGATATTACATGGGCGCGCGGAGATACGAAATTATCTTCGAGTGTTGAAAAGATCTCTCACAAGTATGAAAGTATGTTTTGGCTTTTTCAGGCAATTCTTTCCGTGTATTTTTGAATAGCCATCGCAATGGTGTTATTTTCACGTGTTGAAGATATCAATTTTTCGAAATAGAGAAAAATAGATATTTCATTGGTAATTATATAATAAATGATAATAAAAATAATAAAAGAGTTTTGTAAACTTTTTATTAGGTATTTAAGGCCACGTATTTGGTCAAAGCTTGATATGGATCTAAGATCATCAATTAGTATTAAATTTTTCAAAAGGAAAAATAGAAAAATGGACCTAGATAAGCTTTTAGATGATACTAACTGTTGCAAAATGTGCACCTCCTGAATCGACTACTATTTATTCTTAATTAATTAATTATCTTTATTATCTATATATTTTATATTATAAATTCTTAATATATCTAAATTTATTATCATATATATAAATAGATGTAAGTATAGCTTTTTTATATTTTACTTTATATATCATATTATATTTTTTATGGTATTTTTTTCTCATTTCTTTTTTATTTTGTGTCATCAATTATTGTAGAAGCTAAATACATTGACTCCTAAATGAAGTTTATTACTATTAATATTATTATTATTGTTATTATTATTATTATTATTATTATTATTATTATTATTAAATATTTGGAACTCGTAAATCGACAAAAGAGTCAATTCACGGATGTCAAGTTCGTCAGTCTATCCATCAGCACCCTTGGTGTCTTCTCCAACAAATCATCAGAGTTTGTAGAAATGATGCACGAATTAGGTTTAGAGAAAAAGCAGTAGGATTAGAATATATATTTAGGAGCGTAACGAAAATCATCATCAGATCCCACTTATTCATTTTTTGTTGTCGTAACAAAGCATGGGATAATCCTGAATTGATTAAAGTTTTAGTTTTGTGAATTTTCAAGAGTTCCTAAAGTCATATTCGAGTATCAATTGTAAATTGTCTTAAGTAGAGAGATTTATAATTGCTGTAAAAATCTTAAAATAAAGTTTTCATTATTTAATTATTTATTCTAATTATAAATTATTATTTATTATTAGATTATTTTATTATTATTATTATTTATCATCATCATTTTGGTATATTCATTGCAATGGCGAAAATGGTTTTATAGTTCGTGGCAATTTTTGCAAGATTTCATCCTTCAACGCAAGAAAAGGATCCAGGATTTATCCCATGATGCATTGAGAGTAAAATAATTGTCGGCAATTGAAAAAATAATGTCTTAGTAGATTGATATGTCATTACCTTGTAGCGTTATCTTTCTAAATCCTTTAGAAATTCAGGACTTGTACTCGTCAAAATACTGGCGCCTTATATTGGGAGTTACTTCAGGTAGGTCAGTTACAGGATTTTCATTAAAGGCTAAGCAATCCTTAGTATGATTGTTTTTAAGTAGTAGAAGTATATTTACGAAAAAGATGCACTTAAACCGATTGAAATCAATATTTCATGTGCTGTGATTGCGTTTCGAGAAACAAAGGAAGAGACCGGAAGTAGTAAAAATACAGTTACTAGGGAAAATAACCAAGATGGCGTCTCGACTTATTAAGACCAACCAAAAAAAGCCTTGTTAGGGCCGGAATTATTTTCAAAGTTTCCGGTTTTGTAATGGAAATTGTATTTGATTGCCATCCCAAAATAGATATTCGGAGTTAATTTAACTGAAAAACCATCTTCAAAACCTAATTTACAAAGCGCAACCACTCCACATGCCTCGTTGCATTTTGAATTTACCTATTCTGTCAAAAATGCGCATGTGCGAGAAAACAAGAAGAATCTGGGTCTTCCGGTTTGGAGTTTTCCAGAGCCCAATTATTTCGTCGAGGACATGCGCAGTGAGAAAAATAAGGAACCGACACGAGTGAAACAACATCGGTCCCCACCCTGCGCACGCTGCTCGAATCGTATGCAATTAGTTCAAAAAATTTGTTGTACCAGGACTTTCAAAACATGCTGTGATAAATTGGACTTCCACCCAAAATAGCCAAAACTAGTGTCCATGCTGAAACCTAAGGTAATTTTCTTAATCGTGTTTGTTACTACAGTATCTTGGTTG